>NC_068995.1:33658687-33665085 GCF_001194135.2 Octopus bimaculoides
AGAAGAGATATAAGCTTCTGCTTATTCCTGTCTGAAGTATCGTCCGATGAATTTACTTTGTTGACACATCGACAGAATTTTTATACCTTTCAACCTTTCAATCAAGTCCGCCTTTCTTCCAGTAACATACTGTCCATATAATCTTAAATATTTCTTTAACTCAGGCACAGTAAGTACTTTGATAGCTGAATTATCAAGCTGCTTTATATCCATGATAAGACGTAAAACAATAACAATGGCGTGGGTTAGCCTCCGGAAGTTTAATTATCTACATGGAGTGCCGCCTAGCCAAGGGAGATAACCTACTTATAGGAAAGCCCTATAGAAAAGACAGTAGTACTCAACTGAATTTGAACTTAAACTCTGAATTCTTCAGCCACGGCAATGCCCACAGCTTCAACAGAGTCTATATCAGCTTGTTTTTTATTTCATTTATATAATTCATATATATATATATATATATATATATATATATCATCATCATCGTTTAATGTCCGTTTTCCATGCTGACATGGGTTGGACGGTTCAACTGGGGTCTGGGAAGCCAGGAGGCTGCACCAGGCTCCAGTCTGATCTGGCAGTGTTCCTACAGCTGGATGCCATTCCTAACACCAACCACTTTGTGAGTGTAGTGGGTGCTTTCTACGTGCCACCGGCACAGGTATTACAGCTACAATTTCCCTTTGATTTTCATTTTGGTGTTGAAGTACTTGACTCAATAGGTCTCCTCAAGCACAGCAGGTCACCCTACGATCCAAGGTACTTTTGAATGGACTGAGGCTGGTTATGTGAAACTGGTGTAGGATACAGCCGTGAACTCACTTTATTTACCCGGTCTTCACAGTCACAGCATATCTCCAGAGGTCTCGGTCTTTCGGCATTGCCTCTGTGAGGCCCAACGTTCGAAGGTCATGCTTGACCACCTCATTCCATGTCTTCCTGGGTCTACCTCTACACCAGATTCCTTCAACTGTTTGGGAGTGGAACTTCTTCGCACAGCTCTCCTCACCCATCCATAGTACATGACCATACCAACGCAAATGTCTCTCTTGCACGCCACATCCGATGCTTCTTATGTCCAACATTTCTCTCAGGGTGCTTACACTCTGTCGTGTGTGCACACTGACATTACACAACCAGCGGATCATGCTAGCTTCATTTCTTTCAAGCCTATGCATGTCCTCAGCAGTCATGGCCCATGTTTCACTGCCATGAAGCATGGCAGTTTGCACACGTGCATCGTACAATTTACCTTTCACTCTGAGCAAGAGGCCCTTTGTCACCAGTAGGGGTAGAAGCTTTCTAAACTTTGCCCAGGCTATTCTTATCCTAGTGGTCACAATCTTATATATATATATATATCTGTATTTTACTCGTTTCAGCCATGCAGCCATGATCATGCTGGAGCACCACCATGATCTTTGTGACTTCCTCAGTCTGGGTGTTTCACATCACCACTCCTGTATGTGACTTTGTCCCAGCTGTTGGTACATTTATAAGGGAGTTTGATTTCACTGCCCTCGTCTGTACCTCATGTCGGGCCGTTGGTTGATGTGGAGAGGAGGATGTCTAGTTCCTTTTTGAAAACATCTACTTCCACTTCATGCAAATTTCTTAATTTTTGTGGCATGGCATTGAAGAGTTGTGGGCCTTTGAACCCTGGACTATTACAGTACCTGGTCCTGAATTTAGTTGGAGTGGATGGTACCTTTGGTACAATACAATGGTGACCAGTTCTGGCATTTGTATAACACTTAATGCCTAAGTTAGGTAATAGCCTCTCTAGGATTTTCCGTATGTATTCTATTGTATATCTCTCACACCTTCACTCCAGCGAGTAATGCTGTAGTTTTTCAGCCTATCCCTGTAGCTCATCCGCTTAACTGTTTCAATCTTTTTAGTGTAGTGACGTTGGACTGCTTCAAGGTCCGCAGTTAGTTTGGCACTATGTGGTGACCACAACTGGTATAGTTGGTTGGTCACCAATTAATGTAGTCAGTACAAGGTGTTGATGTGGCTTATATATGTTATTACAAGAGTTCGTAAAGAGATGAAAGAATAAATTTAAGATCTATATATTTACTACATAAAAATATATTTTATTTACTGGTCGATGATGATACATAGAATCGAAATGTAGAATCCAATTGAATGAAATAATCTATTCAAGAAAGTCCAGAGAAAGAAAATGTAGAAATAACAGCTAAGTGGTGGTTTTCAGTCATGCAGCATAGAGAAATAGACAGACATAACAATGACATCAATGGCTCTAAGTCTAATTGACTAAGAAATGAAGAACCGGGTTAGCAAGCTGTTTTTATTAATGGAATGCTAGACATTCTAGAAACTGCTAAAAGAAACACCAAGCTTCTTGAATAATTAAGAATCACATCTCATGACATTGATGCTTTGAGAAGCTTAGAGAAGGGAGGTTATTTTATGATCTTTCTTGCAAGGGAGATCATTCAACTGTTTAGCTACCTGCACCATGACACGCCCACCAGGCAGAGGTAATGGTATACAATAATGAAAATAACAAAAATGTATACATCATGAAATCTCAAAACAGAAACAATATCACAGTTCAAATGTAATAAATGTTTGTTAAATTCTTGGGCCAGTGCACATGTCTACTGCTTTTGGTAGTCAGTATTTGTGAAGTTGAGTGTAAAGGACATGTTTGTAATGCTGTGTGTGTGCTGTCTGTAGTGGGGGTGGAAATAGTTTTTTCAATGTGAGCCCATTTTAGTCTATCAACAGAAATAGTGTCTTTATGACCATTAAGGTCTAAGATGAAAACTCTATCTGTACAAGAAAGCACACGAAAGGGCCCTGCATACGGTGCTGTTAAAGGATGTTTAACGGCGTTGTTGAGAACAGAAACATGAGTCCAGGAAGAATAGTCCTTAGATAAATATTTTAATGTCTTGTTTTCTGGTGTTCATATGTGGTAACTTTGACATATAATCACGCAAGCATTCAACAAAACTTGTAGTGTCGATATCTTGCGTGTTTACAGGAACAATCATCTGACCAGAGAGCATCAAGGAAGAACCATAAAGTAATTCTGCAGGAGAATATCCAATATCTTCTTTGATAGAAGAGCAGAGACTCAAGAGAACAACAGGAAGAAATTCAATCCATTGAGATGAATCAGCAGAAGCACACAATGGAACTTTAAGCTGTCAGTGAAATCTTTTGATCATACCGTTCGAAGCTGAGTGGTAACTAGTGGAATGGGTGTGTTTACTTCCTAAAATCTTGATAAGCACCTGGAAAAGCTTAGCTTCAAATTGACGGCTGTGGTCTGTTATTTTTACAGGTGTTCCGAAATGAGAGATCCATCCTGTGACTAAAGCTTGTGCCACAGTTACAGAAGAGATGTCTGTGAGTGGAATGACTTCTGGCCAGTGAGAAAAACGGTTGATACAGGTTAATAAAAACATTTAGCCCTGACTCGCAGGCCAAAGTCCTACTATATCAACATGTATGTGCTGGAATCGTGTATCTGAAGTGGAGAAAGTACCTAACAGTGCACAGATATGTTTATGTATCTTGGATCTTTGACTATCAACACAAGTACAAGTCTAATTAGCTGTCTTGATGCAAATTCGGCCAAATGAAATAAGCTTCAATGTTGCTGTTATACCAGGATGTGAAATATTGTGTAGTGCTGAGAAAACGATACGGCAATGCTTTTCAGGAACTAAAGGATGAGGTTTACCAGAATAAATATCGCAAAGGATCTGTTTATTTGATGTCGCAACTGGGAAAAATTGGAGGTCGAAAGAAATTAGTTCTGGTTGCTGTATATTATTCAAATCAACAGATGGTTGAGCTTCAGACATTTCGTCCAAGTTAATTTCTCCAGTTGAAAATAATGTGTTGACAGGTAAATGGGATAAAGAATCTACAAAAATGTTCTCAGAACTTGGAATATATCATATATCACTTGTGAATTGTGAAATGTAATCCAAATGTCAAATGTCTGTCGGAACAAATTTATCTGGCTTGCAGTGTAAAGTGAAAGATAAAGGCTTATGATCTCTTTTACTCTTTTTACCTGTTTCAGTCATTTGACTGTGGCCATGCTGGAGCACCGCCTTTAGTCGAGCAAATCAACCCTAGGACTTATTCTTTGTAAGCCTAGTAATTATTCTATCGATCTCTTTTGCCGAACCGCTAAGTTACGGGGACGTAAACACACCAGCATCGGTTGTCAGGAGATGTTGGGAGGACAAACACAGACACAGAAACATATACACACACATACATATGTAGTGAAACCTCTCTCTCGGGCATTCACTCACAAATGATAACGAAGCGGCTAACATCTAGCCTTCGGCTGCCTTGGACCCTTGTGTCCACTACCCTGATTGGTTCTCATTTGCGCGGCAATCATCACCAGTTCTGCTTCGCGCCAGGGTGCATTCCGTCCAATCGTGGCCTTCTAATAAGGTCACGTGAGAGAGTGATTTCTGCCTGTTTTCTGGAGCCCCCTGTTCGTCTATAAATAAGCCCGCTCCAACGATACCAGTCGTTGCGATTTCAGACCTCTCACAGGTCTAGTCGCTGACCACATACAGAACACAGCTCCAGCCAGTTTCCAGCGATGACATCATCACCACCAATGTCGTTGACAGCAACACCACAACCAGAGTACACACCAACAACAACAAATGCGGTTTCATCTCGACACTGTATGAGTGGATTATTTCCACCACAAAGTTAACAGTCAGAACCAACCTGCGAGAATCTTCCGACCAGATAACCGGTCGCAGCATCGACGACATGTGACACCACAGCTCTGCTCTCTTTGTCCACAATTTCCTGCGTATGAACATTCTATCTCTTTGTGTAACTCTTATACGAACTGGTATTTCTCTATCTCTGTGTTTAAGACTTTTGTAGTCTATGTTACAAACACTCTTTCTATGTTCCTCTCTCTCACACACACACATATTGTACACACACTCTTGCTTGTACGACAGTCCGTCATTTCATATTGCTGTATACATACTCTTGTACACAAAAGCCTGACTTATGTATTGTGTTATTTATATTATATGCCGCATGCACGCACACACAGACACTACAGTTTCACTATGTTAATAAACTTACTCTCTTTATATATATAAGAATTGGATGAGATATGACGGCTCGGCCATCTCTCCCCAGTTCTTATATTAATCATTAAAATCCAGAAATACAACAAGAGGGATAACGGTAACAACAGATTAATAATTTATTCTAGGTTGGTGTAGAGCCGTTTCGTTCCTGGGTGAACAGGTATGCCGCTAGAATACCAAGGAAGTTTCGACCACATGTCGGTATAGAGCTGAGAGAGCACTGGAAGATACGTGTTGTCACGACTACTGCTAGAGAGAGAAGAGGACGAATGCTATTGCTTTCTCTCCACCTGTTGCATTGCGCATGCGTGCCCGGGTACTTCCGCTGACGGCAAGTCCCTTGTACATGCGCAATGGCACTTCCCAAGATGGCGGCCACACGCGCCACTACATATATAACGGTTGTCTGTCACTCTCTGTTTCCTTTTACTGGCACTTGGCTCGCATCTCTCACGGCGAGCCTTCTATGTCCATATATCATGTTTTATGTTCGACCGTGCGACGCGTTAAAAGGAGCCTTTTTCGTCTCGTTGCCATTCTCCTTTGGCTCGCACGGTCGTTCTTTTACACACATATATATATACATATATACAACGGGCTTCTTTCAGTTTCTGCCTACCAAATCCACCCACAAGGTTTTGGTCGGCCCGAGGCTATAGTAGAAGACACTTGCCCAAGGTACCACGCAGTGGGACTGAACCCGGAACCATGTGATTCGTTAGCAAGCTACTTACCACACAGCCACTCCTACGCCTGTTCTATAATGTGAAGTTTCTCCCTTCTAAAATGTGTTGGGAGTGTTTAACTGAGAGGTAAATAGCTAACATTTCATGATTGAACGTGCTATATTTAGTATCAGCTGGTTTTACCTGCTTAGAGAAAAATGCCAGAGGTTACAATTTGCTATAGTGGAGTTGTTGAATGACTGCACCAACGCCAATTTCAAATGCGTTGACTACATTTATGGTCAAACTAAAGCATTTGACCCGGTGACAAAAATTTAAAAAATTAGTCCAATAGGTGTAAAACAACTTGCTGGGAAAGAATATGAAGAAAAGATGCGCGCTCGCGAACGGGGTAGGGTGGGGAGAGGGCTCGGAACATTCACATCGTGAATGTTCCGAGACGCCTCACGGGAGCCAAGAAACAAAAGAAAAATAGTGTAATAGATGTAAAACGACTTGCTCTGAACGAATATGAAAAAAAAATGCGCTCTCACGAAAGGCGGGGTGGGGAGAGGACTCGGAACATTCACATCGTCAGTTCATG
>NC_068995.1:33669509-33688408 GCF_001194135.2 Octopus bimaculoides
TGTCTCTTTCTTGCTGGCCAGCGATTGAGCAAGGACGTGTTTAGCTGTCTCTCTCCATCTTTCGAACTTACGCTAGACAGCTCGCTCACATCTACATACCAACGTCCCAACAACCATGCTCACACACACAGAAGCTGTAACAACAAACAAGAGCTAAAGATGTATATTTACCACCTGAATAAATGTTGTATAAGTTGATAGTCTGGAGTTCAGCGTTCCGTTATAATTTCTTAATTTTATATAAGAAAGTCAGGTATACATCTAATGATGTATAACCCACTTTCCTATACTGCTAAGGAATTTAGATGCTGCAATAATGTGCAATGGTACGCGGATGATTATCAAAAAATTGTGCTCCCGAGTTCTTGAATGAACCGACCGCTGGCTAAGACATACTACCATCAAACTCTGCTTTCCCATGACAATTAACAAGGCGCAGGGACAATCAGTGCAAGCGGTTGGTTTGAATCTGACAGAGCAAGTATTCTCACACGCACAACTGTACGTTGGCTGTCCCCATGGTCTTTCTATTTGTGCACCCGAGGGAAGGACGAAGAATATTGTCTACCAAGAGGCACTCCAATGATAACAACGGCAACTTCAACTGCTCCAATTTCAACTCCGCAATTTTTTCATCGTCCTGCCAGCCCACGTACGTCCAGTCTTGCTGTGCTCTCCTTACTAACTCACCATGACATCCTTTTTTTTCTACCAAGATCCGTCACCCGAACACCACTTCGTATCCACTTCTTCCTCTTTTTTATGTCTTCGTTTCTCTCTTCGCGTTGTTCTCTGACCGGGTGAAACCGGGCTTAGCTGCTAGTATGTGTGTGTGTGTGTGTAAATTAAAACAGTAAGGTAAAAAATTATTGGATATTAATTAATATCAATTTAATACCATGGAACTGGCACATTGAAAGAATCAGGAGATTCAGAAAAATTATCTGAGATCGCAAAGGATTATTGTATATGTATATATAAAGGAGACCACAAGGTGGACAGCTAATGTGCTAGAACAATGTGATCTTCTTCTAGCACATTAGCCGTCCACCTAGTGGTCTTCTTTACACATACATACATACATACACACACACACACATGTATATATATATATATATATGTGTGTATGTATGTATATATATACATATATATGTTATATATATATGTGTGTGTGTTTTTGATATTCTTTCAGAGCAAGTTGTTTTACATCTATTACACTATTTTTCTTTTGTTTCTTGGCTCCGGTGAGGCGCCTCGGAACATTCACGATGTGAATGTTCCCAGCCCTCTCCCCACGAGCTCTCTCCGCGGGCGCGCATTTTTTTCTTCATATTCGTTCCCAGCAAGTTGTTTCACACCTATTAGACTAATTTTTAAAAAATTTTGTCACCGGGTCAAACGCTTTAGTACCTATTAGACTAATTTTTTTTTATTGCCACCGGGTCAAACGCTCTAGTTTGACCGATTCTTTACTCACAAAATTTAGCATTACTTAATATATTAGATCAGTCAATTGCTTGCGGTGGGACATAATTTTTCTAGGTTTTGCATGTGTAACAGCAATGATGTTGGTTGGTTAAGGTGGAATCAGTGGTCACCAGTGTAACGGTTGTTGTTGCAGATGTGCAAGATGAACGAAGAACAGTGATTAAAGTTGTAAAGAAATATTTATTTACCTTTACTTTATATATATCCAAAATCACGACGGGTTGGGATGTATAATTAGTAAATCGAAAAACATGCGAGATAAAAAGAATTAATTTTGGCCGGTGTGTACACGTTCTTATTGTAGTAGTAAACCACAGATAGTGATAGAATGATGTTGTAAGAGAAAAGAAATTGAGCTAGTGAAAATTATAGAGACATTATGTCTCATAGTTAGCTGGTTGTAACCTTCTTTCTCCCTCTGGCCGTTTGTCATTAGTGGCAGCCTGCTTATGGCCATGACTAGTTGGTCTTTGTTGACTAACTAATTTCTTTTATTCGGCACACAGGTCATGACACGGAGGGGACAATACAAGGACATAACAGAAACATTTAGGGGCTGAAATTGAATGAATCTACACAGTACAATGAAATCGAAATGAATTTTAAAATTATACGTTGATATATTTTTCGTGTTCGTGTTCGACCCGCCGGTTTTTTCCCTTTTTTTAAAAACATTTTATAATACCCCTTTTTTTTATTGTTCCTTCCGCCTTTCCCGTTCAGACTGGCTACACTAGCGCGGCCCCATTCACTCTCAATTTCCTTACGACATTTGTCTATCTTTTCTCAAACGCTCTTCGAGGCAGGCATCTTTTCTCCAGACTGATTTTTCCGGACAGGTGGTAGTTAAAAAAACTAACCAACCCGTGTCCAGAGATAAAGTTGCCTGCCTCAATTCCTCTTCCACGTGTCACCCGTACTGTCTCTTTCAATACGGCTACTACACAAAAAAATGACGCCTCCTTATCCTTGTTAAAGGAGGGAGATGGCACAATCTTGATGATAGACTCAGTCGATAACCGTACTCTTTCCGTATCTGACACCAGTTATTCGATATAGGTTATCAGTCCCCTTAGTTCCTCACAATGTACGAAGGTGTGCGTGACAGTTTCACTGACACGCCCGCACCTCGGGCATGTGGGTGAGATACCAGCACCATGCCTTGACAACCTCTCTCGAACTGGCAGAGCCGATCGGTAGCACAACCAGGTCAGGGATTTCTGGAAGTTGTTCAGATAACCCGGCCCGAATGTTCTTCCGAACAGGTTGACAAACTGTTCCTCGTCGAAGCCTACAGTCTCCCCCAGGACGTCGTCGGACATGTGCTCTACCACCCCGCTATAAAAATCCACAGTGGTAACCCTGCTGCCGGTATTACTCGCTCGGGAGAACAGAGTGAGTGCATGTTTGCACTCCTTCTGCCATTCGCTCATTTTCGGTCCCCACGTGAGCCATGCGCCTACGTCCTGCAGGGACGTCAACTGTGACAGGAAGAACTTGACATGCAGTGATCACACCTGCTCACCATCCAGGTAGAGCCAGAGGTATCTCAGCCTCAGCGCATATGTGCGCATCATCAGCTAAGGTATCCCTAACCCACCCTATAACGGTTTCTGGCAGCAAATGGAGCGCCTCACAAGTGGTGGTTTCCCATTCCACAAAAAGCGGTGTAAAAATTAACACTTCCTTCTCCATGCCTAGATTCGAAACCGAGTCTAAGAATTCTCGTTCGTCCAGACACCACGATCAACAGGCGCGAAAAACGGTTTTGTAAGGACCGTGCAATCAGGAGAGATGACGATGAATGGCTCCTTTAGTCGATACAAATAAAAATATGAAAATAGAATAAATGAGTATAAGTGCCAGAGGGAAAAGAGAAACACAACCAGTCGAAGGTTTAAGAGAAGATTTTATTGATATATCAACTTGTGCGTCTGTGTGTGTGAGTGCGACATATAAACATAATAATAGACAGGCCGTCATGTGAACAAAGTGTATGTGTATACAAACATGGATGTATGCGTGTGTGAGAAATACAGAGCATAGAAAAGAGTCTATAATGAAGTTAGAAGAATGTCCAGACACAAGGATGATGAAATACCAGTTTGTATTGAAGGTACACAGTGGTTGAGATGCTGTAACAAGAAGTTGAGGCTGCGTAGCAGAGCCGGGGAGAGGCACATGTCGTGAGAGGTTGTAGCTTCAATGCTGCTGCCGGTTACTTGGTACAGGAGTTCTCACAGGTTGTATTTGCTGTTATCCATGGTGAAGTAATTCACAAACAGTGTGGAGATAGAGCCTGTGCGAGCGTTGCAGGTGGTGTGTACGTAGAGTAGTTTGTGTAGTTAAGAAAATTGAGGTCTGTAAGCTGCTGAACGAAGTGTTGACGATTCTCCATGTGGCTGCTGTGGTGTCGTCGCTGGAACTGGCTGTGTGCTCTGAGGTCAGCGGCTAGACCTAAGAAGGTCTAGAGCCAAGACTGACAAACTGTGACGGTGAGAGGCTTGCTTTTATAACATACTGTCGGCTCAAACTGGGGTTCAGAAAAAACTGTCTCGTGCGACCTTATCTGAAGTCTGCGATTGGTTGGGTTGCATATTGGCGCGCAATAGAACATGAGACAAAATGCACCAATACCAACCAATCAGAATGGTGGACACAACAAGGTCCAAGAGTGCGGCCGAAGGCTAGCTGTTATCCACTAAGTCCGTATCCATGTATATGTAACAGAGAGAGAGAGAGAGAGAGAGAAAAGTATCCCTTAAGGCGTACGCTACAAAGGTTTTCTTTGTCCTGTCAAAAAGTGATTGATCATCTCCCTTCGACCTATGACCTCAGCCATGTCAGGCGAAGTTCAAATGGACAGAAGCTAACCTATTTAGGCACAATCTCTGCTGTAGTATGTCTATCGTTCTAGCTGGCATAATTGTTATAAATACGGTGGTCAGCAGAGGGACAGACAGACAGGCTTAGGAGGCAGAAACGAGAAAGGTCTACGACACAGAAAAGAAGGTTTTCGCAGACCGCAGAGACCCAGAGAAATGTACGAAGTTTCACGGTAGACTACTGTCTCAGATGAACTACGCGCGCACGCACACACACATACAGCAAACATATTCATTTCTGACAAATCACCTCCACAGATGTGTCCTGTTTCTATTTCTAGCAACTCGTAGTAGTTGTAGTGAAGAATTATGTGTACTAACGACAAATTAAGTCCAGGGAATAAATTATTTTAACTATGAATCGATTCATTCATTTGCTTACTTCAAAGGTATCCACATTCCTATCGCATTTGTTCACCTGATACACATCTAACCACTACAGTGGAAAAGGATCCGTTCCAGCTTGATCAGTCAGACCCCGGGGCAAGGCCGAGAGACACGGGCCACCGGCCAGGAAATCCCGAAGGGCATCCCCATGGTTCAGAGCCCCGCCCCTCCCGAACAACACAGCGAAATGCTCCTGAAAGGCCTTAAACACTCTTCCTGTCCTTGTTCATTTATCACAGACCTTATTGTAGCATCTACGCCACGTTGGTTTTCTACTGAGCGAGCCCACCCGGCAACGTTGATACCCTCGCGACTCAGTGCACGTACTTTAGCCCGGACCTGCAACGTTCGTGTTTGGCATTGAGGTGTCGGTCCAAGGCCGATCTCGCCGTCAAAACTTGGGGTGCAGAGCCCACTCTCAACGCCTCTTCTAATGCCTTAACTAGAGACCCTTCTACTCTAGATTTAACTGTTTGCTAAATCTAATAGACTCAGGTCGAATGACTCTTTTGAGGCCAACCCACTCCCGGTTATTCAATACGGTACCAGGGAGTGCCTTCATGACTAACTTCTTAATCTGGTTACGGTATGTTTCGCAAGCCAATAGGGTCTTGTTCAATTTCCAGTAACCAGATCTCTGTCTACGGACTTTATATGTACCCTACACGTCACTAATTTGTGATCCGTATAGAGTATATGAGTAAATTGTGGATAGCTAAAGGAGAACCTATCTCTGGTATTCACTACTATCCTGTCCATATAAGACCTGCGAGATCCGTCGTTATTACTCCATGTCCACATTGGAACGCTTGGATTCTCAAATCTGAATCGATCCGCCAGCCTAAATCGCTTCAGCAGATCGATGAGGCGTGAGTTATTTATTCTATCGGTCAAGCCAACGTTATCCAAGCGTGCGTCCAGAACAACGTAAAGTCTCCTAACATTACTATCGTCCTTGACGTCTCAAGAAACTTCTCCAGGCGTCGATAGAACTCACTCCGTTTGCCTGCTGTGCAAGGCGCATAAGTACCTATCAACCTGAAGGTCTTACCACTGAAAGTCAGATCCAGAACGACCGAATCACCTTCTGGATCTACAAAGACTGCGTGTGTCTGCAAAACCAAGCTTTTTCGGATCAAAACCACAACTACACCCCTCCCCTGTCTGACTAGGCGACATCATTTTCTCATAATCTTTCAGGAGGTTTGAGAAGGCCTGCAGCTTGTCCAACTTGGTCTCTGTAGTGTAAACGACCGTGCAAAATGAGGTGACGAGAATGGCTCCTTTGCACATCACACAGTCGATGCAATAAATATGAAAAGAATAAATGCGTATATGTGCCAGAATGAAAAGAGAGACACAACCGGGTAGAATGTTTAAGAGAACATTTTATTTATATGTTAACATGTGTGTGCGTCATATATACATAATCATAGACAGACCGTCACGAGAACAAAGTGTGTGTGAACAAACATGGATGTATGCGTGTGCGATAAGTACAGAGCATTGAAAGAGTCTATAAGATGACGTTAGAATAATGTTCAGATACAAGGATGATAAATACCAGTTCGTAGTCAAGGTACACGATAGCTGAAATGCTGTATCAAGAAATTGTGGCTGTAATGCAGAGCCGGATGAGGTACTGTCGTGCAAGAAGTTGTGGCTACGAAGCTGCTGCCGGTCACTTGGTACAGGAAGTTCTCGTAGGTTGTATTTGCTGTTAACCATGGTGAAGTGATTCACAAACTGTGTTGTGTTGGAACCTGTGCGAGCGTTGCTTGTTGCTGTGTACTTAGAGAGATGATGTTGATGTTAGGACGAATGGTGGCGACAGAGATGGAGGTACTGAATGTTGCTGGATGAAGTTGATTAGTCTCCATGTGGCTGTTGCGTTGTTGTCGCTGGAACTGACTGTGTCCAGTGGCTAGACCTTAAAAGGTCTGGAACTGAAAGACCTCGACTTGATGTGAAGCTAGAGTTTTGTAGAGAATGACCGTGCAAACCAAGGAGATGGCGACGAACGGAAGAGGCTCCTTTTAACGCGTCGCACGGTCGACACAAAACATGTAATATAACATAAGAGGGCTCGCATGTGAGATGCGAGGAAAGAGAAAGACACAACCTTTAGATATATATATATAAAGAGTAAGTTTTATTAGGGTAGTCAACTGTGTGTGCGTGTATGCGGCAATATAAGTAACACGATATAGAAGACAGGCCGTCGTGTACAAGAGTATGTATACAATAATATGTGTGTATGTGTGTGAATGAGAAATACAGAGCATGGAATAAGAGTCTGTAACACAGTAGATAAGCGTCCTGAACAAAGATAAAAAAGTACCACTTCATAGAAGAGTTACACAGTAGGTAGAATGTCTGTACACAAGAGGTCGTGGCTTCTAGGCAGAGCTGAAGTGTCACATGTCGTGAGTGAAGTTGAGGCTTCCATGCCGAGCCGGTTACTTGGTACAGAAGATTCTCGCAGGTTGTTCTGGCTGTTATTTTCGAGGTGGAAACAATCCACACAGTGTTGAGAAGTAACCGCGGTTGCTGTTGGTAGTGTGTACGCTGGCAACGTGATTGTAGAAGACAGTAGATCGCTGGTGTTGACGTCGTTGCTGGAAACTGGCTGGAGCTGTGTTCTGTGAGATGGTCAACGACCAGACCTGTAAGAGGTCTAAAGCCGAGACAAACTGGCGTGGATAAAGCAGGGCTATTTATAGTTAAAAAGGGGCTCCAGAAACAGCAGAAAAACACTCTCTCACGTGACCTTATCAGAAGGCCACGATTGGTCTGTATGCACCCTGGCGCGAAACAGAACTGGAGACAATTGCCGCGCAAATAAGAGCCAATCAGGGTGATGGACACAGCAGGGTTCAAGCGGGCCGAAGGCTAGATGTTAGCCGCTACGTTCGCATTTGTAAATAAATACCCGAGAGAAAGGTTTCACTACGGTTTTATACGGTGCAGTCGGCTCACCAGAAGTTTAGAAGAGACTGTCTCACGTGACCTTATCAGAAGGCTGCGATTGGTTGGGTTGCATATTGGCGCGCAATAGAGCAAGAGACAAATTGCGCCAATACCAACCAATCAGAGTAGTGGACACAACAAGGTCCAAAAGGGCGGCCGAAGGCTAGCTGTTATCTACTACGTCCATATTTATGTATATATAACAGAGAGAGAGAGAGAGAGAGGAATTTCCCTCAAGCGTACGCTACAATAGCAACCATAATATCAATTTTATGTGACCTGAGGTCGTCGAGGAAAGAGGCTTGCTTCCACTTCGAACTCAGGCCACGCACATTGAGACAACCTACAAGTAGCGCAGCCCTGACAAAAACGGGAAAAGAAGGAAATCTACTTACATTTTAATCTACTGGTATCATTCTCAGCACTGGTGCGGCTGGTTTCTTTAGGAAATCTATTCTTGAAGTCCTTGTAAAGTTCTCTAGGGATCTTCGCAATGCTATTCGGACTTTTACTGTTATTCGTTTGGTATATTTTGCTTTGTAAGTGGGGTTTAATTACCCCCATCATTGAGTTATTGGTGTTCTTGAATACCACTGTGGTCATTTCCTTTTTGGGCATAGGTTTGTCTATTTTTATCGTCATAAATGTTTTATCTTTTTGCTGTTTTTTTTCCTCCGGGTTACTACTTTTTCCCCTTTCTTTGGTTTTCGGAGCTGTCTCTTTAGTAGGCGACTCCACTGCTTTCTTTCGCCTTTTTCGCGACATTCCTTCTACTGACGGTATCGCTTCGACTGGATTTTCTATTTGTTCTGATTCAGTGGCAGCCTTCTGCGTAATAGCCTCCGTGGCTGAGGGCGCCTCCTCTTCTACATTTTCTTCCTGTTCCTTCTCCCGTACTTCTTGTTCCTTCTGCTGTGCTTTTTTCTGTTGGGGACAATTCGTGCCCAGGTGCTCCATTTTTCCGCATTTGAAGCACCTGGGCTTCTTCCCCTTTACATGCATCTCTGTTCACTAACTGATTTTGTCTTACCAAATTTATAACTATGCAAAACCAGCTAGCAGGATAGACATATTGTTGAGAACAATAGATTTCGTTGGGGGTACCTGTTATCTCTATTCTAGCTTTTGGTGAAATAGAAGAAGTTAGAAGGGTCAAGTAGCAAAGACGTTATTCTGCTTAGCGATGGCATCTGGCAAATGTAGCTACTGTCACTCACAGAAAAAACTATTGTTTTACCGTGAGAAAAGTGCTGTTGAACGGTTAAGTGAAATTTGGCGATCGAGGATAGCCGACCTGTGTCATTACAGATTAATTCCTGATAAGAGTAACATGGTTTACAATAGAGTGTACCGGGTTATCCCGGATCAGTGATGACTGAATGAATCAGTAATTAACTAGAATAGACGTATTAAATAGATTCTTAATTCTTCAGTGGATTCATCTAGCTTCCCCTCAGTTCACCTGCATGAAGCCACAAGTCTTATACCAACATCAGCATGGCTTAGTATGATTTTGTATACGTTTGTTTTGACAGAAGAAGCCGCTTCCTTCAACAGTCTTGCATTTGTAATAGAACGACCGTGCGATCCAAAGGAGATGGCGACGAACGGAGACGCTCCTTTTAACGCGTCGCACGGTCGCCACAAAAACATGTAATATGACATATGAAGGCTCGCTATGTGAGATGCGAGCAAGTGCCAGTAAAAGAAAGAGAGAGTGACAGACAACCGCTATATATATAAAGAGAGTAAGTTTATTAAGGTAGTCAACTGTGTGTGCGTGCATGCGGCAATATAAGAAATACAATACAATACATATGACAGGCCTTCGTGTACAAGAGTGTGTATACAATAATATGTGTGTATGTGTGACTGAGAAATACAGAGCATAGAATAAGTGTTTGTAACAAAGGCTATAAGAGTCCTGAACACAAGATAAGAAAGTACCAGTTCATAGAAGAGTTTCACACTAGATAGAATGTTCGTACGCAAGAAGTTGTGGCCGAAGAGCAGAGCTGGGGTGTCACATGTTGTGTGTGAAGTTGAGCGTCGATGCTGGACCGGTTACTTGGTACAGAAGATTCTCGCTGGTTGGTCTGGCTGTTCTTCGTGGTAGACAGTAGATCGGTGGTGGTGTTGGCGTCGTCGTTGGAAACTGGCTGGAGCTGTGTTCTGGTCTGCGACAAGACCTGTGAGAGGTCTGTTGTCGAGACTAACTGGCGTGGATCAAACAGGCTTATTTATAGATGAAAAAGGGCTCACCGGAAACAGGCAGAAACACTCTCACGTGACCTTATTAGAAGGCCACGATTGGACGGTATGCACCCTGGCGCGAAACAGAACTGGAGACAAATTGTGCGCAAATAAGAACCAATCAGGGTGGTGGACACAAGGGTCCAGGGCAGCCGAAGGCTAGATGTTAGCCGCTACGTTATCATTTGTAAATGAATACCCGAGAGAGAGGTTTCACTACACATCCATAAATACACTCTCTTTTCCATGGGCTGAATAAAATCATCTTTATGCACACAATTTACTGATCTAAGGGCAGCATCCGTGAATGCTTTCGTAATATCTTCACACGCCTTGTAAACGGAACGAATGATAGATTCATTGTTACCAAACTGACATCCCACAGCTGCGAAGCTTCAATCATTATATATTTTGTCAACCATCTCCACCTTTTCTTGTAGAGAATTAACTCATCTACATCGTTTGTTAGGACCGGGTGCCTGTGTATTTTTCTGTTCACTGCTGGCATGTTGATGGGTACGTGTACGTAAATCCATTTTTAGAAATACGCAGTTTAGCTGTACGGTAATGTAAACAACAGTGATAATCAATGCCTTCTAGACAGCTGAATACTGCGGGTGGTCGTTGCATGTGCTTTTGTGGTTCAAGCAGAATTTTCAACTGATTGCCGACCTGTGTCATTACAGATTAATTCCTGATAAGAGTAACATGGTTTACAATAGAGTGTACCGGGTTATCCCGGATCAGTGATGACTGAATGAATCAGTAATTAACTAGAATAGACGTATTAAATAGATTCTTAATTCTTCAGTGGATTCATCTAGCTTCCCCTCAGTTCACCAACAATCACAATGCCTATTATTACCATTATTATTAAGGCGGCTAGCTGGCAGAATTGTTAGCATGCTGGAAGCAGCATTTCATCTGTCCTTACATTTTAAGTTCAAATTCCGCCGAGGTTGACTTTGCCTTTCATCCTTTTGGGGTTGATAAATTAAGTACCAGTTGATTACTGGGATCGATGTAATCTACATGTCCCCTTCTCCAAAATTGCTGCCATTATGCAAAATTTGAAACCATTATTATTATTATCTTTAGTAAATAACGTTATCTTCCTAACACCCATCCTTGCATCTTCTGACAACAGCACTATTTACTCGCTCTTGTAATTATACAAGAACAGGGGTACACATATTTCACTCCCACCTCCTTTGTGCTACCTGTTATCACTTTCCTTGGAACCGCTTTCTTTTGTTACCTGCATTTTTATTATCATTCCTTACCACCTATTTTTCACAGAAGGCCCCTTTCACCATCCCTTTTCCTGCACACCCTTTCATATCTGCCAACGACAGCCACCCCCACTACTTCTGTTTCCACCCATCCATACTTCTGATCTTGTCCCTCTTACAGTGTATCCTTCTCAGACAACCCACACATACTTCAGATCATTCTGCACTGTCACCTATCACCTCTATGATACATTCCTACTTCATCCCCAAATTGATATTCACCACCCATGCTCACCATTTACTGCATTCACCTCTATTCCCATCTCTATCCATCACTCACTCACCTTTCACACTCTCTCACTGTTTACCCATGTTCCACTTCTCCCTAATATTCATCTTCTTGTACTGTGAGGGTACATTCTGGCACCTTATTACCATCATCTTTTCTCTTTCGAGCTAGGGTAGCCATGTCTCTCCTCCACTGCATGACACCTGTTCTTGTCCCTCTATCTTACTTTGGCTTCTCATCACCTGGCATGAAACCACTCCCTCTTAATATTACACCTAATCAGGGGTCTTCACTTGCAAATTACTCGGCGACCTCATTACTGCCAGTGGTCACAAATAATGTACCCTGTAAACTTTTGTAATGTAGTTGGCATTAGAAAGAGGCATCTAGTCATAGAAACCATACCAAACTAGATGGTGGAGCATAAGGCAGTCCTCTGATTCATTGAATCCTGTCAAACCATCCTACCTATGTCAGCATGCAAAACAGACACTAAACGAAGTTGATGATGATGCACACACACACACATGACAATTATACATGTACAGACCTGATGAGAATAGAGGCTGTAAGGGTAAATACATTGAGCCCATGCACACCTAAGAGCTCATAAAAAAATTGAAGTTATTAGCTGATATTAGTTTAGCATTGATCTCAGCCATATAGACCTGTATTGAAGTATCTCAAAAAAATAGAACTTGTTCCAACATAATATTTCATGCAAAAAAAAAAAAAAAATTGCCCTTCCAATACATCATTAAATCTGTATATAAAACTGTTGTCTGTCAAACGGCATTGACAGCCCACCAATACTACCAGCCTCATGATAAAACTGCCAACTACTACATTAGCCTCAAGTAGAGCAGCTTATTAACTATCATAAAAATTGGACATCACTTCCAAACCAAAAATTATTTGATGGTAGCAGTTGATATTAATGGCTCACTAGGCAAAATACTTGGTGGCATTTCACTCGTCTTTATGTTTTGAGTTCAAATTCTGCGACGGTCAACTTTACCTTTCATCCATTTGGGGTCAATAAAATAGGTACCAGTTGAGCACTGGGGTCGATGTAATCAACTTCCCCACTTCCCCAAACTTGCTCTCTTGTAAGAAAATGTGAAACGAATATTAATGGGTACCATTCATAATACTATCAGCATGGCCAATACCTAACCCATCCTGTCACAAAGCATATGACAAAAGGTGTCCAACACCTTTAAATGCTTTGAATTAATGGTTCTCAAATTGATAAACACACACACAAAATGTGAGCAAATATTTTTTACCCAACCTTTTTTAATGAGAATACAAAATAAAGTTTGTATCCATATAATACTTCTTCCTTAGTCATAGTTTTAGACAAGCTGGAAGTGCAATACATATTTAACCATAAGTAAAATATATGCAGAAACAAAACCTATAATAGTGTCAGTTATGTTTATTGACAAACTCATTGATTCCAGGTCAAATGCTTGTCTAGACAAGTGACATATCCTCTTTCACCTGGAGACAAATTTTTTATTTCATTTGTATACTTGTTAAAGCAGAAAACTTTTTTCGTGATGATGATGATGATGATTTTGAGCTAAAATGGAAGCAAGAATTGTACTACTTTCCTTGATCAGTTTGGATACCACTGAGCAGATACAAATTCACTCCAAAAGCTTTGTAAATTAAAATGCAGAAACAGTGTTTTCAAAGTATTATCAGTTTTCATATAAATAATTTCTTCTCTTTAACTCTCGCAAAACATCTTTAAAATTAATGATCTGTAGGGACACCATATTTAGTTATGCAACCATAATATACTACATAGTACATTAAATGTTTTTATAAGTCAATACTGTGTTAGCAGTGCTATTACATCACTTGATCTCAACAGATTTGCTATAGAAATTATAGCCAGTACTGATTACCTCTGCCAAGGAAGGAGGTTATGTTTTCATTGATGTTAGTTTGTCCATCTGTGTGCAAAAATAATTCTAAAAGTTGTGAACAGTATTTGATGAAACTTGCAGGAAAAGTTGGTAATGGCATAAAGAACAGATGATGAAATTTTGAGGGAATTCACAAAGAGATTTCATTACAAAAGGCTAGAGCACCTGTACCAGGACAATGCACCAGTCCACAATTCCATCCTAGTAACCAACAACTACTTGAAAGAGACAGGCATCAAAAATGTTCCTCACTCTCCCTACAATCCAGACCTTGCCCCTTGTGACTTTTGGTTGTTTCCCAAGCTGAAGGTGTTGAAGAAGGCTGTGACAAGGGTCTTGAACAATTTTACTTTGAAGAACTTCCATAAGGCCTTCATAAAGTACTTGGAGTGCTTCAAGTGCATTGAAGTCAGAGGATCCTATTTTGAAGGAGATTAGAGTTTTGTGTTGCTCTGAAATTAATAAATGTCTCTCCCAACAAAAATCTCAAAACTTCTGGAAGACACCTCGTAATTTTCAGGGAAAAGAGAATTTATTGCCAGAGAAGCAAAAAGGATGCAGAAAGAAATCAAGTTGGACTATTGATTTGCTGTATGTAGGATATTAAATGAGGTAAGAGTAAGAGAGAAGAAATTAACTGTTGGTTGGATAGATTACAGGAAGTTTTATGATAATGTTCCACACTGCTGGCTCTTAGAGTGTCCAAGAACACTACAATGATATTGGGGTTGAAAAATTATGTTGTGCTGAATACTATCAGCAGCTAGAGATGACCAAAATGTTACTGAAACTGTAGGAGGATTCAAGAAGAAAAGGAAGAACAGAGCAAGCAAATGGAAAGAAATGGAATTACATGGCCAATTCATACAATAAACTGAGAACATTGGATGTAAAGAATGCTGGCGGATGGAAAACTGAAACAAGACACTGAAGCGCTAATTATAGCTGCTCAGGAACAAGATATTAGGATCATTATCATCATCATCATTTAACATCTGCTCTCCATGTTGGCATGGGGTGGATGGTTTGATATGGAGTTGTCCAGACTTCATCTGTCTCTTGCGGCATGGTTTCTATGGCTGGATGCCCTTCCTAATGCCAACCACTTAACAGAGTGTGCTGGGTGCTGTTTATATGCCACCAGCACAGATGTGCTTACACAACACCAGCATGGGTGCATTAACACAGCACTGGCATGGGTGCTTTTTAAGTGGCACTGGAAAAAACAAGCCTGTGTGTGGAAGACAGCGATTTTACTTAGCTTGATGTGTCTTATCAAGTACAAGTAGCCACTTTTCCCAGACCCTTGTCATTTCCTCAGTGAGGCCCAGCACCCAAAGATCCTTTCTCACCACTTTCACCGAGGGAGAGGCCCTTAATTACCAATGAAGTTAGAAGCTCTCTGAACTTTGCCCAGCCTGTTCTTATCTTAGCAACTACACTTTCAGAACTCCCTCCCCCACTTTGTACCCTAGGTAACAGAAGCTATCTACTACTTCTAATGATTCACCTGAGCATTTGAGGGAGCCTATTGTCTCTGTATTTTTAGTGCTTATTGTAGCTGCACATTTTCCACACACAAAGACTATATTCTCCGTTAACCTTCCTTTGATAGCACTGCACCTCTTATGTGTCCAAAGCTTGCACTGGGTATAACATATCGAGCTTCTACCAACACCCTTCTTACATATTGAGCAGGGCCATCTTCCAGAAGGAATTTGTGATTTGTCTGTTTTCTTACTTACTAGGACTTTTGTTTTTGCTAAATTAACCCCAAGGCCCTTAGACTCCAGACCTTGTTTCCACACCTGAAATTTCTTCTCAAGGTCAGGAGGTGATTCAGCTACAAGAACAAGGTCATCAGTGTAGAGGAGCTCTTGGGGACAGCCAGTCTTGAATTCCTCTATTAAGGCCTGGAGGACTAAGATAAACACGAGGAGGCTGAGAACTGAGTGTTGATGAACGCCTACCTGTACACTGAATTCATTGCTATATATCTTTGCCAATCTTCACCTTACTGACAGCATCCCTGTATATGGCTTGTACCACTCATCTATCTCTAGCTTCCGTATTAACCACCAGATAAGGGAGCCGGGGACCTTGTCAAAGGCTTTTTCCATGTCAACAAAAGCCAGGTACAGAGGTTTATTTTTGGCTAAATATTTCTCCTGTAGTTGCCTAACCAGGAATATAGCATTAGTGATGCTCCTGCCTGGCACAAATCTGAACTGCATCTCATTTACACTAAATCACTTCCTAATTAATTGAGCTATGACCCTTTCTGTGACTTTCATTACCTGGTCCAGCAATCTGATGCCTCTGTAATTATTTCTGTCCAAGGTGTCACCTTTGCCTTTGTAGCAGTTGACTATAATGCACTACACCAATCATTGGGTATGACTCCCTCGTGGACAACCTGATTAATTATACGGGTGACCAGGCTATATCCAACTCTGCCAGATATTTTAAGCATCTCAGTAGTGATTCCTGATGGGCTAGGGGCTTTCTCTGGCTTGATATCTTTAATTGCTTTATCTACCAAGCTACTGTCAATTCAGATAGCTGGTCCCTCAGTTGGGTCAACATTTGGTATACTCTCCTTCTCCCATTCATTCTCCGCATTTAGAAGCCTTTTATAATGGCGTTTCCAAGCCTCTTTCTTTGCAGAATCGTTGAATGCAAGTGAACCATTATCCATATGGACACATTTCTTATGACATCACAATTTTCTCTCACACACTGAAACACTTCAAGTCTCTGGTCCTTATGTCACAGAACTTCTTTTCTGCTTTTCCCCTGGCTAAATATACCAGTCTCCTGACTATCTGATACAGTTTCCTACTACCACTACAGTTCCAGTCCTTCCAGGCCCGTTTCTTTACTCTAATGGCCCTGTCAATTACACTGTTCCACCACCAAGTCACCTTAAGCTGAGAAGGGACTTTGCACCAACCACAGATTTGGTCAGTAGCCCTCAGCAAGTTGTTCTGTTGGAACCTCCAATTGTCCTCCACTTATATGTCAATATATCCTCCTTTTTTGACAAATGTTTCAAGTAACACATCTCTAAATCTCTGTCTATTCAAAGGATCCTTAAGCTTCCAGATCTTTCTTTTCCACACTGGTTGTCTTCTAGACAGCCATTTAGCCCTAATCCTGAAGTTGCTAACAACTAACCTATGTTGGGGATTGCATTCTTCACCTGAGAAAGTTTTGGCATTTATAAGCAGCCATGTTACCCATTTTCTGGTGAGAATGTAGTCAATCTGACTAGTGTGCCCACCGGATTGATAGGTGAATAGGTGACTGGTAGGTTTTCTGAGATTAGTATTGCGGATCACAACATCATTTGCATCACAGAACTCCAGCAGTCTAGTTCCCTCCTCATTACGTGAACCAAATCTGTTGCCACCATGCACGCCATGGAAGCCACACAGATGTTGTCCAACATGCCCATTAAAGTCACCAGCCACGATGAGAAGGTCCCTGACATTTGTCAATGAGGCAGTCTGCAAAAGGGTGACATAAAATTGGTCTTTCTATTCATCAGGTAGTCCTTGATTACCCTATCAACCCATTTCTCAGCAAGAAGTATGCCTGTGTCCCCAGCTCCATCACTGTTCCCTATCCAGATTTTATACCTATGCTCTTTACCTGTGAGGAACCTAACAGAACCTCGTTTCCACCCTACTTTTTGGATGCAACAAATCTACACGCTTCCATTTAAGTATCTCAACAATCTCACCAGGTCTACCTTTTAACATGCCCACATTAAGTGTGCCAACTCTAAGGGTGTGGACGGTGTGGGCCATGGAGACACAGCGATGGGGGGCAGCATCTTGCATTTGAAAAGAAAGCTTGCATATATGTTTGGCAGACAAATAGTAGAAGGACAAATAGGTTTTAACCTGCATTTACTTCACCATCATTTTATTCACTGCACATTTGCTACGTTTATCAGGAGATAGCCACTAGATAGAGACGGAAGTGGGGGAGAGAGCATTGCATACAGGTATCTGATAGAGGTATTAGGAGAAAGACTTCGAGTTGAGGTACTAGAAGAAAGACTTCTGGTAGAGGTTCAAGGAGAAAGACTTCTGGTAGAGGTTCGAGGAGACAAAACTTAGTCAGACCATAAATGAAGAATATGCAGGAAAATGAGACAAAAATATCAATCATTTCTTGAGTAAGAGCAGTAAGCTAGCAAAAAAAATGAGTTTAAGCACAGGCATGACTGCATAGGTAAAAGAGAGCAATGGGATGTTAGCCAAGGCTTCGAAATAACAGGAAAGTGGCATGAACACAAACCAGTGGCTGTGACAAAGAATGAGAATTACAGGATCTTACAAGACTTCCCAATAAATAGTGTACGATCAAAGACTTTGCAATTCTCTATGATAACAGAGTCAATACCAAAGAAATTTTTAAAAAAATTGAGAAATATCAGGATGTAGCCAGAAAGCTGAAGAGACTGTGGAAGACTAAGGTGACAATTATTCATGTGGTAATTGTGGTAACTGATTCACTTGGCACAACAACCAAAATGCTACCTAAAAGAGTGAAAAATATTGGAATCAAGACTGACATTGTCAATCTGCAGAAAAGTACCATCCTATATTGTACAAGAATCCTAAAAAAGATTCTTGTGATTTGAAGAGACTTGTCACCAAACTTCAAGATAATATTCTGGCTAATTAAATTACTATGTACTAGCTTCTTGTTGTTGAGGATGATGTTGTTGTTGTTGTTGCAGTAGCAGCAGCAGTAGTAATAGTAGTAGTCGTCGTCAATGAATTAAACAGAAAGTTAATTCAGAACAAATCAATTCCATAAAATTTTTATTTAAGCAACCCATTTTTTAGAACTCATCTAATTAGAAAAAAAAAGACTCCACGTAAAATTTATTTTCTATTATCACAACAAAATTGCATGAGATAATTTTGAATTATTTTCTTTTATATATGAAAACATACACAAGCTGGTTTATGTCACAACATGTTAAATAGCCTGTATTACAGTAACAAAAATTCATATTTTTTTCACATTTATTATAATAAACATAAAATTAATAAGCTTAAATGCATTTTGAATTTAAAAAGTAGTTTCGATTTTAATTTACAGATATACACATCTCAACAGTATAGTATCCAATAAATGATGAAAATGTCTATTACATGTTAACATAACATCTTTTGTTCACAAAACAACCCACAAGACAAGTGAAAGATGAAAGGAAACATTTAATATACTACAAAAAAGTAAGTGAACATCAATGTGTTTGTGTGTGTGTGTGTGTGTGTTTGTGTGTCATATAGGTCATAAACCATATTACAGAGATGAAAATTAAATATAAATGAAATTTTGTTTTTTGAATTTGTAAAATAAATCAAAAACAAATATATTTATCAAATGTACTCAAGATATAGTATTTACACACACATATATATACATATAT
>NC_068995.1:33688508-33703898 GCF_001194135.2 Octopus bimaculoides
TTTCATACACAATAATTTATTCAAATTATGAAATAAATAGTAAAGATTTGAAAATATATTTAATATAGATTAGATTCAGCTATATTCAATTTGACTAACGTTAAATTTTGTACTTTATTTTCTAATCATAATAAAAATTTCAAGAAATATCATTTGGAAAAAAACATTTAATGTGAATAAAACAAAAAATTACAAGATTTAGTGGACCAATGTTATACTTATGTAACAGCAACTTTTACGTTAAATTATATCTGAAGTCATTTTTTAATATCATTTTTTGTAAAAAGGTAGGTTCAAGAAGATCAGACATATACCTCTAATTATTTTAGGGGAAGTTAAAAATCTCAGAATATTCTGTGGATTGATAAAAGTAAATAACATTCCTTTGAACAAAGTCATAAGCAAAGAAACAGGTGGATTAACAAAAAACGAGAAGATGCAATTTTATATCCATAATCATTGTTTAAGTGTATATTCAAGGATTATGTCAGTTCATCAAAATTTACATGTCAGTGTTGAAATTGCTATTTAGCATAGAGACATGCTTTTTTCAGAAAGTAACATCAGCCATACATGACGGACAAACCTTAAACTTTTCTTTACAATATACACAGCAGTTAAAATGTTCACACGGATGTGCATAAAATTTACCTTCCATTTTAAGGCACACTTTACATAATTTGATGAAATTTGCTTCATATGGACCTAAAAAAGAAAGGGAAAATACAGTCTTTTTAGCTTAAAACTATAAAATATTACCTTAATTTTCTGTTTTTCTTTTATTTACTGTAAATGACTAAAATTCAGATAAGTAACTACTGCCTTACTTACCTGATGAGGCTATTAGGATATATTGCAAGTAATTACAGTGCTTATGCAGTGAGTAAAGAGCAGAGAGAAACTTACTTTTAACAGTTGGGTTGCTCATTCTTTCTGAAGCAGCTTCCTCAGCTCCTGGAAGCGTATGAATGAAACAAAATAGTTCTTCTGCGTTAGCATATTCTCTCTCTGAAAGCAATGGAAAGAAGAAAACAACATAATTGGCAATGAAATTAATGTCGAGACAGGCACAAAGCTTACATATCAGTAGGTTGTCTATCTAGTTGTGTATGTGTGATCATCATCATCATCATCATTTAATGTCCGTTTTCCATGGGTTGGACATTTTAGCAGTAGGTGGCCAGCCGAAGAGCTACATGGGCTCCATCTCTGTTTTGGTATGGTTTCTATGGCTGGATACCCTTCCTAATGCCAACCACTTTACAAAGTGTCCTTTTATGCAGCACTGGCACAAGTGCTTCTTATGTGGCACCAGCACACATACATATAGATATATACATGCACACACACAATAAAAGTGTAAACAAGAGAGAGTGGATTGAGCAAAATATGCTTCTTGCATAATACTACAATTGTTTCATCTTCACTTTACCAGCAGATACTTGCTGAAATATTATTATATAATATATTAAATATATTACATTGCATCCGTATTATTTCAGCAATATTGGCAAATGGACAGATATGGTGTTTTCACCCCTTTTACCATAAGAGAGAATTTTTTCTTCCCTGACAACTGCAGTGAATTTGACTTTCGAAGTTGAAGCATGTCACAAGTATATTTTAACTAAGCTAAAGTTCACTTATGCCAAAACTGCTTGTTTCCAAGCCAGCAGTCTAACACTGCAGATCAGTCAATATTGTTAACATTATTTTAGTTAAAGCTATGGTTTTAAATCTGTCCAGAGTTACCTCTCTTTGGCATTTCTTATTGATAACAGCTAAAGAGCTAGAAACACAGAGTCTGGGAATCTGACAGGGGGGCAGTACTAGACAGATATGGTGTTTTTACACACATATATACATATCAAACTGCTGGACCAGGAGATGAAAGTTGCAGAGAGAATCATAGATCAACTAATTAGGAAGAGAGTCAACCTAGATGAGATGCAGTTTAGTTTTGCACCAGGGAGAAGCACAACTGATGCTATCTTCCTAATAAAGCAACTGCAGGAGAAGCATTTGGCAAAAAATAACCTTTGTACTTAGCTTTTGTCGACATGGGAAAAGCCTTTGACAGAGTTCACCATTCTTTTATCTGGTGGTCATTGCAGAAGCTAGGGATAGATGAGGGATTGGTGAGAACTATACAAGGTATGTACAGGAATGTTGTCAGTAAAGTAAAAGTCAGCACTGAGTATAGCAATGAATTAAGTGTACAGGTAGGAGTTCACCAAGCATTGGTTCTCAGACTTCTCTTGTTTATCATTGTCCTCCAGGCCATAACAGATGAATTTAAGCCTAGTTGCCCTCAGAAGCTCTTCTATGCTAATGACCTTGTTCTTATAGCTGAATCTCTACTAGAATTAGAGAAGAAATTTCAGGTGTCAAAGCACAGTCTGGAATTAAAGGGCCTTAGAGTTAATTTAGTGAAAACCAAAGTCCAAGTAAGTAGGAAAGCAGATAAATTCCTAATCCCTTTAGAGAGATGGATCTGTTCAATATGCAGAAAAGGTGAAGGTAGAAATTCCATAGTGTATCCAATGTAAGCTATGGACATAGAAGACGTGCAGCAGTATCACGGGAAGGTTAACAGAGAAAGTAGTCTATGTGTATGACAGGTATATTAAACACAAAGAATGTACAAGAAATAGACTTCCTCAAATGTCTGACAGGATCCTTGAAAGTAGTAGATAGCTTCTGTTACTTAGATAATCACGACGATCAAGATAGCAGTGGAGGAGGATGCTCTGAAAGTGTAGTTGCTAGGATATGAATGACCTGAGCAAAGTTCAGAGAGCTACCTTTGTTGGTAACAAAGGGCCTCTCCATCAGAGTTAAAAGCAGATTGTATGATGCCAGTGTATGGACAGCTATGCTACATGGCAGCAAAGCATGGGCTGTGACTGCAGAGGACATGTGAAGGCTTGAAAGAAATGAAGCCAGGATGCTCCACTGGATGAGTAATGTCAGTGTGCATGTACAATATAGTGTAAATGTTTTAAGAGAAAAATTGTGTGTAAGAGGCATCAGATGTAATATGCAAGAAAGAAGACTACACTGCTATGGTCATGTGATGTGTATGGATGAGGACAGCTGCATAAAGAAGTGGTAATCTCTAATTGTGGAAGGAACCTGTGGAAGAAGTAGACCTAAGAAGGTGTGGGACAAAATGGTGAGAAATGATCTTCAGATGTTGTGCCTCACAGAGGATGTGACAAGGGACCAAGACCAATGGTGATTTGCAGTGCTTGAGAAGATACATCAAGGACAGGCCTGTATGTATGGCTGGCCATCCATACATACAGGCATGTCCTTTATGGCCATAGCCCCTCACATGCATACACTAATCTGTACTCAGTCAAAACTTTTCCACAACCCATCTTCCCAACACCCACTCTCCCTCCTGTGTATCTACACACTTTTCATACCCTCACATATCTACCATACCCCACTCTCACAACCACTCCAATTTCTCTCACCATCATTTGCTACATTAATCTCTTCCCCATCTCTAAACATCAACCCACACACTTTTATGAAACATTGCTCTCTATCTCCTCTGGATCACTTATATTATTGACTGTTTCCTGTGAGCAGGTTTCAATAGATCTCTGTGAGCAGGTTTCAACACACCAAACCAGTTATCAAGCAGTGGTGGTGGACAAACACAGACACAAAGACACACACACATTTCATCAGACCAATCATGAATGAACAATTTGAGATGTTGAAATACCTATTTCATCAGACAAAACTTGATTGGTTGATTTAAGATGATGAAATATTGCATCTGAACTATGCAGCAATGAATAATGTAGTTTATTTTAAATGTATGTTTCTATGATGTAAATGAAATACATGCATACATGTCATGAATTGGAAGTTCTATATAATGCATGAGCTAAAACCCCCAAAATTTCTCATCTTGAAAACTGTACGTGAAGTCAAAAAACTAATTGTATATTTGAAATCAGCATTAAAAACTACACTATGTACACCTTGACATTTGCTTGATGACCAGTGTTATTGTTATTATTATTGTTAAGGTGGTAAGCTGGCAGAATCATTAGCATACTGGGCAAAATGCTTAATGGCATTTCATCTGTCTTTATGTTCTGAGTTCTAATTCCACTGAGGTCAACTTTGCCTTTCATCCTTTCGGGGTTGAAAAATTAAGTACCAGTGAAACACTGGGATCAATGTAATCAACTTATCCCCTCCCCACAAATTTCAGGCTTTGTGTATTCAGTAGAAAGTATTATTATTATTAGTAGCTGGCACAATTGCTAGCATTCCAGGCAAAATGCTTAGTGGCATTTTGTTAATATTTATGTTCTGAGTTCAAATCCCATCAAGGACAAATTTTCTTTCATCCCTTTGGGGATCAATTAAATAAGTACCATTTGAAATCTGGGGTCAATGTAATCAAATTACCCCTCCCCCAAAATTGCTGGCCTTGTGCCAAAGTTTGAAACCATAATTATTATTATATATACAAACCTATACCGTCCATTTTAAGCTTGAAATATGCATAATCAATGAATACTTGTGGATAGCCTTGTTGTTGTAGAGTTCTGATAATAATACCATTTCGTGTTAAGTGGGTAGCAGAAACCTCTTCTGTCGCTGTAAGGATAAGAAAAGACAGGTGTAATCACAACAAATACATTTTATCAATTTTCTTGTAAAAATTAGTTATTCCATTTTCAGCTACAACGCCACAAGATTCTGGGCAACATTTACATTTAGTCATTATTATTTTTAGGAAATACAATTCAAGTTCAAATCCTGCCGAAGATAATTTTCATCCTTCTGGGGAATCAATAAAATAAACACAAGTCAAAAACTAAGGTAGATTCACTTGATCTTATTGTGCAATTCTCTCTATACATTAGAAATCATTCTTCTTATTATTATCATTATTATTATTATTCTTTGTGTCTGGATCTGGTGGCCGCATGTTCAGAGTTCTGTAAGTTTTGCTTAAGGTTTGTCGTTTCATTGTTTGGATTTCTAAATTTTATTGAACTTTTGATGATATAATCCAGCTCACTGCAAGAGAGGTTAGCTGGGGGTGGCGAGAATTTGCTCTTTAAGGGAAAAATTTTGAGTTTTAAAATCAAAATAGTTAATATGGTTGAGAGGGTGAGCAAGAACAACAACAACAAAAGTATAAAGAAGGGAACAGAGGAAAACAGCAGCACCACTACCACGACTACCATCACAAAAGCCAACCAAAGCAACAACAACAACAACAATGAACAAGAAAATAATGAAAAAAGAATTTCTTCATGTATAACACCTGCAAATTTAACCACCAGCTCCAACACTACCATTGCTACCACCGTGTTGAAGAATAGAAATGTTGGAGTTGTCAGAAGAGAACACAAGAGGTGGGGTTGACTAAAGATAAAATGCATCTAACCAGGACTAGCAGAACAGTCCACCTTAACACACCAGGGGAGGTACAAGAGAAAACAAGAAGAAAAACCATCATATACAGATGTATATCTGTCAAGGCAAGAAGACTTGAGAGAGCAATGCAGGCCCAGGTCAAAAAATGCCTGAGACCAGTAGAGAATTTAAAATCCTATGTCACCTGTGACAAAAGCTCTGGCACAGTAAAAGTAAGGTTCTCACTTGAAGAACTGGCCAAAGAAAATGCCATAACAACCTTAAAAAGTGAGGAATTATACATGATTCCTACATACCTCAGTTGGAGAATTGTCAAAGTGAAGGTAGTAGCGGTACTGCCAGAAGTGGACATCTCTTTGCTAGCAGCAGCCATGTTATACAACATAGAGGACAGAGTAAATATTCTATAAGTTCATAAAATTAAGAAAGAAAATTGGTTCGGCACAGGAATGGAACTCTTGTATGCTGATTTCACAACTGCACAAGAGATTCCAGATTTAATTAAATTCCTTGGACAATCAAAATTATTTGTAGCAGTAGAGGGAGGAAAGCCAAGATGCCACATTTTTGGCGAAACAAACCATTTAAAGACTTTCTAGCCCAGGCAAAACAAAGAAAAAAAAACTGTGCTGTTGCAGACACCTCCAACACAACAACAACAATGCCAGCAGATGCAGGTGACCACTAGAGTTGCAAAGACAACAGTAACATCAATCATAGTAGCACCGACAGCGCCAAGAACAACAGTGGAAGCAACAGCAGCAAACAGAACAAAGAGCTCACCAACATCTATGGCTTCCACACACCAGACAGCAGCAAAAACAACAGCAGCAGAATCCACCAAAACAAAAGCTTTATGAATAGAACAACAGCAAAAGGCCCATGAGATTTGTCTCTCCCTTGTTCCGAGCACCCAGAAATGTCCTGTGTGGAGGAGGATGACAAAGAGCCTAAATGGCATAAAGTCACCATGTCAAACAAAAGAAAAAGAAACAGAAACAAAAATACACTAACACCAACACAAGACTTTGGCACACACAATCACACTGAGACACCCTTGAACAAATACCTCCCCCAACAGTAGCCACACCAGTACTGCCAACAACGTCATTCCCCATCACTACTATCACCACCCATCACAAGCACAACCCAACTCACACACACAACTCTCAGAATGCAGATCCCAACACCCGCAACACTCAATCATCAACTACACGGCAATAAACACAAACAAAAAAGAACTAATGGCACACATATATAACTGTACACACATCACAAACACTGATTTTATCACACCAACAAACATACTGATACACATAAAAACAAAATATCTGGAAGGAGTTTGGGCTTGTAGGAAAGATGCCAACAAAAGACTATACAAAGAACTGCTTGTGGAAACATCAACAAATAATTATGGGTACAAAACAACCATCCCCACTTCACTAACAAAATCACCATAAGTGGCTTTTTCTGCTTCTATAGCTTAATCTAACATGGCCTCACTTATGATAGGCAGTATAAATGGGAGTGGCCTGGAGTCACCTTGGAAACAGGGCCGTCTTCTCAACGACCTCAGGTCACTAAGTGTCGATGTGGTGGCCATCAGTGAAACCAAATTTTCCGACCAAAAAGCATTCATGCCCATTTTCAGTGGATACGAGATCTATTTATCTCCATGTAAACCAGGAATGGGAGGTGGAACTGCAGTGTTGTTCTTGAGAGGTCTGGACCTCAACATAAGGACTATTTTCCTGAACCTGGAAGGTGAGCTGGTGGTTCTCGACATAGTACTTCCTTTTCTCCATACATGTTGCAATATTTCGGCTCTTTAATGCTTGATGCAATATTCAACCTCATGCATTCAGTCCATTGAGAGTGTCCCCTCTCATTTTTAGAGTCACTACTATGGAAATTGGAGGCATTGAGACAGATCCCATGCGAAGTAGGACATGGGAGAACCATGTTGGCAATGTAGTTAACATTACCGTCATTGTGTTGAACAGCAGGCACATAGGCTTGGTTGGCACTGCTCTAAAAGAACATGAGGCAGTGACAGGAGTAAAAATTAATCAAGGAAAGTCAGTGGACCTGCAGCTTGGCACCTGGAGAGGCAGGTCCATGTCATCCAATAATGTTGTGGTATGCTGGATAGAGGGACCGGTTAATATGCTCGGGTTCTGGTTTGGTCCAGATCTCCAGGTGGAGAAGAACTGAAACAAGGCGATGAGGAGAGTGGCCAATCTCACCCAAAAATGGGCCAAGAGAAAGCTATCCCTGAAAGGTCAGGCAGAGGCAGTGAATGCACACATCACCTCTGTCATATACTATCACCTAACCATCATGTCCTACCCCAGTTCATATCTGACCAAACTGGAGCACATACTCATCTGATTTCTGTGGAAAGACACATTCCACTGATCAGGCACTCCATTTGCTGTCAACACCTGCTGAATGGAGGGCTGGGCACGCTGTGGCTGCTGATGCATAGACATGCACTAAGGCTGTGACATCTCCAGTGTTTCCTGAATGGTAGCAGGTGTGGTCGCCATTTGTCAGACATGATGTCCCACAGCTTGTCTCTTGCCTGAGCTGCAGTCTGGATCAAGCATAGACTGAGGCAGAGTGCCTGGCACCTAGGATGTCATCAGGTGCTTATAGCTCTCTGCTAGACAGACAATGTGGTCAGTGGAAGTTCCACTCAAGTTTTTTATAGAGGGTTATTGGCAGGTAAGTGCAATGACATTCTTGAGGAAACTCTGAGTATTGATAAGAATGAGTTGGCCGGTCTGTTTCAGAGGACTTTCAGGCTGGGGGCCTATGGATAACTTTCAAAAATTCCTGGCCAAGCAGTGCTACTGGGGGATGCTTTGCTGGTTTGGGATAAACTCTACAGGCATGGAAGTGCCATCAGCCAGGCTTGCAAAAGATGCATGCAATGCAGCAAACATGTCTTGCAAGCCCTCGTGCTGTGTCCAAACACCTGCTGTCACATGTAGGACAGACCCAGCTATTGATTGAGTCCATTGTGAAGACTGTCCTGCTATCTTCCTTTTGCAGGGAAGAGCAGGCAGTGTTTCTTTGTCTGGTGGCCTTAGCAAAAGAGGTTGTGTGGTGGACCTGATTGAAAGGGTTTGAAGTGAGACACTTTCTTCTTCAGCCAATCCCTCATCAACTTTTTCAAGTTCCACTTGAAATGGAATGTGAGGGTAGAAAGGAAAGTACTACCTTCCAGCAATTTTGTCAGAAGGTGGGTGGATGTAACGCAAATGGCCCAAGTGAATGGGCCTACTCTAAGCATGTGCCTGCAGATCAAGGGTAGATGAAGAGGAGAGGGCACTTGCCCTAGAGGTCAGGGTGATCATGGTTTTTGTGAGATTTCTGCAAGCAGCCCTTGGACTTCTCCCTTTTTTGAGGATTTTTAGTTGTTAAAATTTTGTGTTTTACTTTATTTAAACGTTTTGACTCACCCCATCCCCTGAAATTGCTGGCCTTGTGCCAGAATTTAGAGTCATCATCATCATCATGATTATTATTATTATTAAGGAAGAGCAGCAATTCACCAAATGGATAGAGTGTCTTGCAGTATTTACCTCCCTCTATATCTTCAATTCAAACCCCACTGAGATCAACTTTTCCTTTCATTATTAACTCCTCTATAAAATTTGTGGCCACAAAAACTAATGTAAAAAAATTAATTAGTTTTATTCTTATTCTAGTTGGGCAACACCTTCCCCCTAAATTGTAGCTTTTGTGTCAATACTAGAAATCATTATGACTATTATTTCTAGTAGTATCTTGCAGGTAGTCGCAACAAGTGTCTTCAAAGAAGTCCTATCTGCTATTTTTTACAGTAGGCCACTAAATGTTTGCTGAAGGAAGTTCAATCTAGTATCAAGTACTATCTGTATTATTTTGAGACAGGAAATAGCAACAGGTCTCATTGATGGCACTCGAACTTTGAGCCTACTGATTGCTAAGTAAAAATATTACTGCTTATACTACAGACTGTGTCATTTCACCTCATTATGTTCAACATTAAACAAAATAACCTATCCTGTTATCACTAAGTAAGTGACAGATTACCTTGAAGAGTATCTAATTTGAGACAATAAACTGGATAGTACATTGTAGTACAATCAACAATACAATCACTCAGAAAGCAATAAATATGTAGTCGACAGCCTGTCACTCCATAATGTATATGTTTATAATCACGTACAATATTGATAAGCTTTGACACCAGTTCCAAATATTCATCATCACCATCATCATCGTTTAACATCCACTTTCCATGCTAGCATGGATTGGACAATTTGACTGATGACTGGCGAACCAGATGGCTGCACCAAGCTCCAATCTGATCTGGCAGAGTTTCTACAGCTGGATGCCCTTCCTAATGCCAACCACTCTGAGAGTGTAGTGGGTGCTTTTACGTGCCACTGGCATGATATACAATTAGATAAATAAGAAAATCTTTTTATTTTCATCAATTATTAGCACTGAATTTCCACTAATATCATGTAATAACATTTTTATTTATTTATTTTGCCTTTCATCAGTAAGTATTATTTCCTATTTGCTTCTATCTAGAAATCAAAGGAAATGATTACCATTCACTTCAAACTTTGTTGTTGTAACCTGGACATCAATGTTTTGAAACTGACCTATTTTCCATTATGTTTCAGACAGATTCAGCACTGAGTTGCTGAAGAAGAAATATTATAGCAATTATTCTGCTCAATACCACAGATCTGCTTGTCAGTTATTTGATCTTAACCACTTGAGCATGTCCCTTAGTGCAGTAATAGTGGAGGAGCATCATAACCATGAGTTGAGAGGGATTCTTTGAGGTTTGAATAGATATAACAAAAGCAAAGTTTGAAAGAATATATTAGCTATTGTTCATACTTTCTAGAGGTAAGCAAATAGGAAATAACAGGACAAAAATCATGCTACATAGTGTAATCAAAAAATCCAATCAACACAAATATGAACGTATGGAGTCTATCGTTTCTCAGCCAATGAGCATAGCTACCTTTCACATATTTGTACAGTTTTTTCAGTCCTTTCGGCCATAATAAATAGTCTGGATTTCTCTGGTTCAGCTAGCTCCTTATCAAGTAAAGTTGCTCAGCAGAAAGGACAATTCTCTCTTACTCTCCTTCTCATATACATATGTTTAAGAATCATGTCTGTACTTGCACAACTGGAACTCAGTAACACATATACCTTCTCACATCTGATCTAGACACATGAACATTAAGACACACAAACATTATTATGTAACTTCTAATGTTTGCTTTTCCACTCAACTGGACTTTCTTTTTCTTTTCATGTTTTCTATCAACCCATCATAGTCAACTATACTAAATCAACAGAATATAAACTAAACTAATTATAAACACATAACCTATCTCTTATTACATTTATCCATACCAAAATCAAAAAAAAATATTCTACAAATATCATCTGTTGAAAAAACATGACTCTAGTCTATTTTTCCCTCTCAAGTTTGTGGAAATTTTGATGTCCTTCTTGGTAAATTTCCTCATACTAATATTATAGCAGAGTCAAAAAATTCCTAATAAAATGTTTTAGAGCTCGTATGCAAATGATCCCGTGTTTGCTATCAGCGAAAGAATCCAAATACTGAGGAATCGCAATTATACCTATAAACATTATTCTAATTCAATTCCCTTGTAGATCTAATTTTATAGATCTTTTAATTCTACAATCTAACTTCCCAAAACATTCTAAAAGGAGATATAGAGCCCATCTGAATTGCTTTTCAAACTCTGAGTATAAGAATTCTACTATCTTAGCAGCATACATAAATAAACTTAGGGATAGTAACTTGCCTTATGACCTGACATAGTCAATAATTGTGAGGGCTCCTTGATATGGTAATGGTTCTGATAGGTGTACATTGTGTGTAAGGGAATCATGTCTAATCCTTAAATTATATAACGTTAAAATGTTAAATAAGTTTTCAGATGTGATCCCCTCCTGTAGCCATAAATTTCACTCTAGATTTCTAAAAATCTATAAAATTAGATCTACAAGGGAATTGAATTAGAATAATGTTTATAGGTATAATTGTGATTCCCTAGTATTTGGATTCTTCTGCTCATAGCAAACATGTGATCATTTGCATACGAGCTGTAAAACATTTTATTAGGAATTTTTTGACTCTGCTAAATTATTAGTATGATGAAATTTACCAAGGAGGACATCATCCTGATGATGGAGACACTGCTTATATGGAGTATTTAATTTTTAACCATGATCAGTAATGTACCCCTGAAATGACTGTAGATGGAACACCTTCCTATTTTTGGAAACTATTTTATGTTTTTCTTAACCTTGATATCTATCTTATATTCTATATGTATAAGTGATTTTTAGACGATTTAGGCGGTTCACCATTTTAAACGTTGACATTTTTATTCCCATATTTATCAACCTCTCATTCGTTTTGCACCTCCTATATTTATCACGCATAACTCCTTACATGTAAAGTTTATTTAGATGTATTTTTATATTTCTTCTATATTTTTATGTATGTTTGGTTTCATTCTTTATACCCTTGGTGAATCTTTACGCCTGTACATGTATGATTTATGTTGGTGTATATAAATATATATGATTCAACTACTTTGATTAAATATTTTCATTTATGCGTTTGGGAATCTGTTTCACTGCCTAGGATTTGCGTTTTCAATTTTCTCTACTCTGTATTTTTGCATTGGTTCTCTATGAGCACTCCATCAATAGCCCATACATTTTAAAACACAATATCATATATATGTGTGTGTGTGTGTGTGTGTGTGTATTTGTCTCCCCCACCATTGTTTGACAATTGATGTTGGTGTGTTTGCATCCCTGTAACTTAGCTGTTCTTTAGAAGAGATTGATAGAATAAGCACCAGGCTTACAGGCAATAAGTTCAGGGGTTGATTTCTTCGACTAAAGGGCAGTGCTCCAGCATGGCCGCTGTCAAATGACTAAAAGAATAAAAGAATACCAGAAGAATGTTCTGTACCACTAAACCAGAAAGGTTCTTTGAATGTGTATGATGTATTTTAAGGCCAGATAGTAATTCTGATTATGTTTGTGTAACTGAGATATTTTGGTTGGATTATATAGTTATCAGTTTTACACTTCCTTCTATATTCTGTAAGTGTCACAACAAAGAAACATATCTCATGGCACCAGCACACAATTTACAGATGCTTCTATTTTTTATATTTTCCGTGAAGTTTTCACAGGTCTAGCTAGTTATTATCAAGACAGCAAGCTAGTAGAATCATTAGCATTCTATTCATCTTTACATTCTGAGTGCAAATTCCACCAGGGTCAGCTTTGTCTTTCATCCTTTCAGGGTCGAAGAAATAAGAACCAATTGAACACAGGTCGATGTAATCGACTAGCCCCCTCCCCAAAATTTCAGGCTTTATGTCTTTAGTAGAAAGAATTATTATTATTATTATTATTATTATTATTATTATTATTAAGTTGGTGAGATGGCAAAATCATTAGCACGCCAAGAAAAATGCTTTGCAGTATTTTGTCCATCTTTACATTCTGCCAAGGTTGACTTTGCCTGTCATCCTTTCAGGATCAATAAAATAAGTACCAGTTGAGCACTGGGGTCAACATAATCAACTTAACCCCTACCTCAAAACTGCTGGCCTTGTTCCAAAATTTGAAATTGTCATTGTCATCAAAATACTTAGCATTTTGGGCCCATAACATCCTGAGTTCAAATTCTGTAGAGGTTAACTTTGCCTTTTGTCCTTTCAGGTTTGATAAAACAAGTACCAATCAGACACTGGGATCTATAGAATCAACTTTCCTTCTCCAAGTAAAATTGCTGGCCTTGTACCAAAATTAGAAAAAATTATACAAAAGGCAGCAACTTGGCAGAATCATAAGTATGTTGGACAAAATACTCAATGGCATTTCTTCCAACTCTTTATATTCTGAATTAAAATTCTGTCAAGATCAACTCTGCCTTTCATCAATGAGCACTTGGGGTTAGTGTAATTGTCTTCCCCTCCCCTCGAAATTACAGGCCTTGTCCAACATTAGAAAGATTATTGTTGTTGTTGTTGTTGTTATTCTTACAACTGTTGTCAAGTATAGTAAACAGCAGAGCTTTTCTTCACATCCTGATAACAAATGCAAGCAACTTTGCTTGTTTAGGACTCATGAAGATCAATTTTACCTTTCATTCTTCTAGGGGGTCTTTAAAATAAGTACAAGTACTGGAGTTAAATCTCTTATAGCCCTTTTCCAAACAGTGCGGTACTAAACCCAAGTTAGAAATGACGTCACCACTGCCACCACCACCACCACCGCTACCTTTATATATTTTTTTATAAAGGCAGCGAGCTGGCAGAATCATTAGCATGCCAAACGAAATGCTTAGCGACATTTCATCCATCTTTACATTTTGAGCTCAAATTCTGCCAAGGCTGACTTTGCCTTTCATCCTTTCGGGGTCAATAAAATAAGTACCAATTGAGCAATGGTGTCGCTGTAATTGACTTGCCCTCTGCCCCAAAATTACTGGCCTTGTGCCAAAATTTGAAACCATTAATATTCTTTTATTGTGAAAAATCTCAGCTTCATTTTGCTGGGTATGATGGAAAAGTGTCAGTTGTCCACAGCCAGCAGACTAAGGTGACACTTGTTAACTAATCATGCCTTAAGAACTGTGTGGAGTACCTTTGCAGTTCCAAGCAATGATGATTTTTGTAGTTGTCCTATCTGTATATTTGTTCCAATATTTTTGAGCCAAGTTGGTAGTTGGTTACTGATATTTCCAAGTGCGCTAATTATTATCAGTCTCACATCTACTTTCTTCATTGTCTACAAACTGTATATTTCCCACTTCAATTCATCATAGTTGTTCACTTTTCCTTCTTCTTTCTCTTCAATCTTGTTGTCACCAGGACATATTATGTCAATTATCAGGCAAGTTTCTTTTCTGTTCACTATAGCAATGTCAGGTTTTCAGTGTTTAATCTGATGGTCACACTGAATCACTACATCCCATAGGATTCTGCAATCCTCATTCTCAGTAACACCATCTGGGATTTGGTCATACCATGTCTTTGATCTTTCTAGGTAATAATTTCCAAAAAGCTACCAATGCCACATTGTCATGTCGCCTTTTGTAATTAATGCTGTGGTCATGGAGTGTTACTACCTGAGCAGCCTGGTAGATGAAAATGATGCTGAAATTTTTATTATTATTATTATTATTATTATTATTATTATTATCATTATCATTATTATTATTAAGGCAGTAAGCCAGCAAAATCATTAGCACACTGGGCAAAATGCTTAGCAGCATTTCGTTCATCCTGACAGTCCGAGTTCAAATTCTACAGAAATCGACTTTGCCTTTCATCCTTTCAGGGGAGGGGGCGGGTCAATGAAATAAATACCAGTTGAGCACTGGAGTCGATGTAATCCACTAGTCTCCTCCCACCAAATTTCAGGCCTTGTGCCTTTAGTAGAAAGGATTATTATTATCATTGTTGTTGTTATTAGTATTATCATTATGAGTAGCATTTTGGTAAGCCAAGCCTATCAGGATGCAAACCACAGCTTCATGTCCAGAAAATTCACCAATTCAGTTTCTATTTGATTTTTGCATAATTGCAGAGGGGAAGTGATCTACTAACTACTGGTGAGTTCCTTTTTGCGTAAATTCCCCAATTACTTGGGAGGAAAGTTTTATGACATAAATTGTGCATCAATTAATAAAGTTAGTTTTCCTTTCAATAGGTGCAGGAGTGGCTGTGTGGTAAGTAGCTTGCTTACCAACCACATGGTCCTGGGTTCAGTCCCACTGCGTGGCACCTTGGGCAAGTGTCTTCTACTATAGCCTTGGGCCGACCAAAGCCTTGTGAGTGGATTTGGTAGACGGAAACTGAAAGAAGCCCGTCGTATATATGTATA
>NC_068995.1:33703908-33718162 GCF_001194135.2 Octopus bimaculoides
ACAACCGATGCTGGTGTGTTTACGTCCCCATAACTTAGCGGTTCAGCAAAAGAGACCGATAGAATAAGTACTAGGCTTACAAAGAATAAGTCCTGGGGTCGAATTGCTTGACTAAAGGCGGTGCTCCAGCATGGCCGCAGTCAAAGGACTGAAACAAGTAAAAGAGTAATTTTTCACCACATTTTCTATAATAATTATCAAGGGGAGAAGGTTCATCAATGAGAGAAAGGGAGAGATGGAAGAGAGTAACACTGATGCTGTGAAGGAAGTGGAGAGAGAGCAACATTAGGCAATGTTGCTGTTGAAGCATGCAAATCTGTGTTGTCTGACAGCAAACAAGACGACAGGATGAGCAATACAATGAACAGGAAATAAGATACAACAGGTGCAAAAAAACATGTCAAGGCAAAGGAGAAAAACAATTCTAAAAGAGGTTCCCCCACAAGTTAAAAGCCAAAAAAAATCAAGATGGGGAAAACCATCCAGCCCCAACAACACCAACACAATCACAAAAACTGCAACAACAATAGCAAAACAATAACCACAACCACAATTACAAAAGAAAGTATTTAAACAAAAACAAACCCATGACGAACAACAACAACAACAATACATAGAGCTAAGTACACAAACCAGATCCCTCAGCAACTTCACAGTTGTTCAAAAGAGCAACAGTGATTTGATGCAGGAGGTATTAGAAAACAAAAATATTGTCACAAAAGAAGACAGTTTAGATCAGTATTTCTCAACTATTTTTTACCTAAAGACCCTTTGATTCTAGTTTTAGTCAGATGTATCCTTCTAGCGATTCAAAGTTTAAAAAAATCCCATTATATTTTTATATTATTAGGAACTGTTTTACTGTTTTACTTATTTCAGTCATTTGACTGTAGCCATGCTGGAGCACCGCCTTTTTAGTCGAGCTAATCGACCCCAGGACTTATTCTTTGTAAGCCTAGTGCTTATTCTATCGGTCTCTTTTGCCGAACCGCTAAGTGACGGGGACTTAAACACACCAGCATCGGTTGTCAAGCGATGTTGTGGGGACAAACACAAACACATATACATATATGACGGGCTTCTTTCAGTTTCCGTCTACCAAATCCACTCACAAGGCTTTGGTCGGCCCAAGGCTATAGTAGAAGACACTCGCCCAAGGTGCCACGCAGTGGGACTGAACCCGGAACCATGTGGTTGGTAAGCGAGCTACTTAGCACACAGCCACTAAAAATTATTAAAGTTATTTTGTGTATTGTAGAAGTATAACCAATTTATTGCTGATTAAAATTTTAACAACAAAATCTTATATGGACCTCCCCCCACCACCAAGGGCCATATGAACCCTGGTTGAGAACCACTGCTTTAAATGAGCACCTGTCAAAAACACCCAAAACTGAATATTAATTCAAATAAATGTAAACACTTATTTCAAACTTTTGACATAGATCCTGGTCTTGTGTGTAGGAGGGAGGGGAACTGAATGTGTGTAAATTTGTTTCCTTGTCTTGACATCATGCGATTGTTGTAAATGAATAAAGCCAGAGAAATGAACCTTAGGAAGGCCTTTCAATAATTCTTCCTACACCAATAAGGAGACTGAATCAAATGACCTTGAAGACCAAGGTTACAGACTTTCCATTTTGTTGGGGTTTTTTTTTTTTTGTCTTCAACAAACATGGCAGTTCTCAGAGTTGGGCGTATAAATGTACGTGGTCTGGGTACAACTTAAAAGGAAGCAACACAATTTGCTCCACAATAACAGGTTGCTCGACATAGATCCTGGTTGTGTGTGTGTGTGTAGGGGGCGGGGTTGAATGTGTGTAAATTTGTGTTTCTTTGCCTTGACATCATGTGATTGTTGTAAATGAATGTAATTCATTTCAATATTCTGTGAAAACGTGTCTAGCCATGGGAAAATATAACATTGCTTGACAGGAGAGCAAAGTGAATAGTAGAAGGAGTTTAGAGTAAACTGAGGTACAAGTGTGGCTGTGTAGTTAGACATTTGCTTTCCAATCACATGATTTTAGGTTCAGTCTCATTACCTGGCACCTCGGGTAAATGTCTTCTACCATAGCCTTGGGCTGACCAAAGCCTTGTTAGTGGATTTGGTAAATGGAAACTGAAAGAAGCTCATTGTCTATATCTATGTGCATGTGTTTCTGCATCTATGTTTGTCCCCCACCACTACTTGACAACTGGTGTTAGTGTGGTTATATCCCCATAACTTAGCAGTTAGGCAAAAGAGACTGATAGAATAAGTACCAGGCTTAAAAACTAGGGTTGATTTTTACAACTAAAATTCAAGGCAATGCCCCAGCATAGCCACAGTCTAATAATTGAAACAAGTAAAAAAAAAAAAAAAAGAAAAAAAAGATGAGTAATGGGTGGTGGTGAGAGTAGCAATACAGAGGAGTGAATAATTGCGAAGAAAATGGTTAGTATCTGGAATAGAGGTCAGTGGATGTAGACAGAAATACAAGTGAAGTGAGGTGTAGAGCATAGTTATCATCATCATTATAATATCTAATTTTACATGCTTGCATGGGTCAGACAGAATCTACTGAAGCAGATTTTCTGCAAACAGGTGTTCTTCCTGTTGCTAACATTCATCTGTTTCTAGGTAAGGTAGAATTTCCTCATAGTGAGACATATTTTTGCAGCATATTGGAAATGAACACTTTTTCTTTTTTTTTTTTTTTTGTGGCATCAGCAATTCAATTGACCAACTCAGGGATGCAGTGACCATCTAGAGAGAAGAATCAGCAAAGCTTGGCCTTCAGGTGAGTTGGGCGAAGACCAAGCTGATATATCAGCTCCAACATTGTGGAGTTTGTCAGCTCCATCTATCTGGACTCCAGTCACCAACAATGGAGACCTGACCCTGGAGATCAACTGCAGATATGGTCAAGAAATTTGCAAGGAAATAAAAAACCCTCAACTAAGTGGGGGTGTAGTAGAGGGGTAGGTGGCTTCATGCCAGGTACTGAGAAGCAAAAGCATGGTAGAGGACCAGGAATAGGTGCCTTGCTGTGGAGGAGATACACGGCTACCCACATTATACGAAAGTGAGTGGGAGTAACCGTAAAGAGAGATGAAAATGGTGGTGACAAGGTATCAGGGCACAAGAACGTAAGTATGAAAGAGAATAATGACAAAGATAAGGCAAGTTGGATGAGTAAGTTTGCAACAATGTGAGAGGAGAGTGACAGAGGGTTAGAGATAGAATCATCATCATCAACATCATCATTTAACATAGGCTCTCCATGCTGTCATGGGTTGGACAGTTTGACATGGAGCTGGCTAGCAAGGAGCTATCCAGATTCCAACTGTTTTTTGTGATATGGTTTCTATAGCTGGATGCCCTTCCTAATGCCAACCACTAAACAAAAGTATAATAAATAAAAATAAATGTGCCCTTTTAAAGCCTAGCCAGGCTCATGGGCCCGGTTTCCCGGTTTCAATGACGTATGTGTTCCCCAGTTGGACGTGACGCCAGTCCATCGCAGCGTTACTCATTTTTGCCAGCTGAGTGGACTGGAGCAACGTGAAATGAAGTGTTTTGCTCCAGAACACAACGCGCCGCCCGGTCCAGGAATCGAAACCACAATCTTACGATCATGATGCTGATACCCTTAACCACTAAGCCACGTGCCTCCACAAACAAGAGTGTGCTGGGTGCTTTTTAAGTGGCACCATCATCTGAGAGGACAAGCCTGTAAGACAGTAAACCTTTGTCTTTCTCTGCCTGCCTCTAGTTTTAGGAACTACTATATTTCAATTTTAACCTCACAAGACTGGCTATCGACAATCATCTATTATCTGTCCATTGCACTTATCCACTCAGTTCTCATTGCACATCATCTTAGTTTATTCATTAACTGCAATATTCTACACTTACCACTTATTTGTTTTACCAATGATAATAGTAATGATGGTGAAAACCACGAAAACAATGGTGATGATGACAATCCATTATACATTCTTCAATCAACAGCAAAATATATAATGATTTCTAACATTGAGCACAGAAGCCATTAATTTCAAGGGAGGGATACAATCGATTAAAAGAATCCTGTACATTGGATGAGCTTATTTTATCAGCCTTGGAGAGCTGAAAAGCAAAAGTGATCTTAGCAGGATTTGATCTCAGAACAGAGAGATGTACATAAATATTGTGAGCTGGTCTGTCTGCATTCTACAACTTTAGTCAATGTACTGACTTAGCCTATTGTACAATGATATACTGGATTCTTGTTTGATAAGAGGAGGACTGAGGATTTGATGGGAATGCTGGGGTTGGAGGAATCGGTGGAATGGTTGGCAAGGGTGAATGGAGTGAGGTGGTATGGGCATGTGTTGAGGAGGGATGAAGAGCATGTTTTGAGGAGGAGGATTGCGTTTGAGGTAAATGGAGCATGAAAGTGAGGTAGACTGACGAAAAGGTAAAGGGGACAGGTAGAGGAGGAGACTGGGAGGATTGGTTTGAAAAAAGAGGACGTCCAAAACCGGGCAGTTACTATGGCATTGAAGTAGATCTGGCTACCCCCGTTAATGGGGACAAAACCCGGATTTAAAACACTGGATGATGGTGATTCTTAATCTTAATTGATAAATATATTCAGCAGTGACTTACCTGTTGTGCCTGGTTGACATTTCTGAAAATAAACTGATGAAAGTTGTTTAAAGGAATCTAAAACAGAGATTTATAGATGCATTCCTATGTGTTAAAAGTTTTGTGCAAATATACAAAATCAATTTGAAAGCCAATTATTAATGTAAGTGTTGTAATATAACATAATATAGCATTGTAGTGTTGATATTATTTAGCACTAGATTAGGAATGATCCAGTAGACTTAGGATTAAAGGCATTACAACTATTATAATCCTGTTTCTTTTTTTTTTCTTTCTTTTTTTTTTCTAACAGTGCATCAAAGAACATGCTGTGAAGTGTGTCCTTGCTCTGCTTTAAGATAGCAGGATGTGATTTGAGAAAAATTAAACTTCAATTAATATTTTGCCTTTGTATCTGGTTTGCAAGATTCTTTTTGTGAATTCAAGTATTGAAACAAATTTTGTTGTCTTGGGAAAGTCATTATGCCAACAACTTAAACTAATGATTGATTAATTAGTTGGATAGATATTTAACCAGTTGATAAAGGAGTAGAATTGAACCAGTGTGTGTGTTATTGATATTGGTGTAATGACTCTCCTAAGACACAACAAAATTCAAGTAAAATGGCAATCTACATTAAAATGTTAGCAAAATATGTTTTGAAAAATGTATAAATTAAATATTTTAAGACTAGAATTTCAGCTGATTTCAATTTTTTAAGGTTTTAAAACCTAGAGGAACTAAAACTTGTAAAGAAAAATATATATTCAGCAATTTCACATGCCAAATGTTCAGACATTATAAAAAATAGTGTAAAAAGATTTTGCTAATATTTTAAAACTTTACATTTAAAGTAGATCTCAAAATCTTGTTGCACCACATATACATCATACATGATCCTAAAAGTGAAGCTTATAAGCTTTCATTTGATGCCAACAAGAAACAATTTGAGGTGTATTTTTACAATCCCCTTTACTTTATTTTACCCTAGTTATTACTGAAATTTTACATGCATTTTTTCACTTCAACCTAGTTAAAATTACAAACTTTCTTTTATTATAATTATAAGAAACTATAACCAACTTAGTAAAATCAAGTTCACAGTTAAAATTTACCATTTCTCAGCAGATTTTTAACATCTTTTTTCAGTTTCACACCCATATTAGATTTTAAAAGTATTATGGCTCCATATATAAACCACATGGTCCTAAAAGCAGATTTTATGAATTTTCATTTAATACTAGTTAGAAAATAATCTGAGGAGTAGTACTTTTGTTTCATTTCTTTTTAGACCAATCCCACTCACAGCTGATCAAAGAACATACCCCAATTTATATCACTTACCTATTAAAAGCTTTAAAATACCTACTATCATGAAATTTTCATTGTAAATATTTCAAAATGACAAAATTGAGAAAATATACAGCTTATGGACTAAAGTAGGTATTTATTATATATTTATTTAGCTTTTAAGAGCTAGGATAACTACTCATATTTGACATTTTTCTAATATTTTTTAAATGCTCTTCACAAAATGCTTAGCAGCGTTTCATCTGTCTTAATATTCTGAGTTCAACTTTACCTTTCGTCTTGTCATGGTTGATAAAATAAGTACCAGTTGAGCACTAGGGTTGATGTAATCGATTTACTCCCTCTTGCAATCTTCCTGGCCTTGTACCAAAATTTGAAACCAATATTTTAAAATGATTTTCAATTTTACATCCATTTTAGATTTTGAGATCTGGTCATATCACACATAAATCTAGAGTTGAATTTACGAGCCTTCATTATTTTCACACTGATTTGCAAAAATGTAAAGTGAAGTTGTTTTTGTTACCGCTTCATTTCTATTTAAATGCCTGCTGAATCCACTAACTGAATCCTTAATGCAGGGGCTAATTGCTTTAATGTCATCTACTGTAAAGTATACAATGAAAGTTTAAAACAACTGTGAAACTATTTAACTGATGCATGAAGAAATATTAGTTTCACATTTCGGCACAAAGCCAGCAACTTCAGGGGAGGAGGGTAAGTCAATTACTTTGACCCCTGAGCTCAACTGATACTTATTTTATCAACCTCGAAAGGATGAAAGGTGAAATTGACTTCAGCAAAATTTGAACTCAGAATGTAAAGACAAATGAAATGCTGCTGCACATTTTGCCTGGGACACTAACAATACTGTCAGCTTGGTACCTTATGCATCAAGAAATATTAAATTATTAACAAGAAATTGTTGACAAATAAAATAACCATGTTTTAAACTTTTAAAGGATCTGGACTTGGGTAAAGGTTTCAAAATACTAAAATTTGATTTTTTTTTTACTATATTTAATATGTAATACATAAATGTTACAAGTATTCTTGCTTTTAGCTCTTTAGCATTTAAATTGGCCATATCTGACCTGTTTATTTGTTGTAGATTTTGTCCTTTGAGAACTTAATAAAATCGCTACTAATTTAAGAAGTTTAACTTGAATTACTGATAAATGAGAAATAAACTATTTATTATAAATTACAATAAACTGGACAAAACTGGAAAGTGTTTTATCATAGGTTTGGTCGATCACAACTGATCTGAGGTTAAAAAACAAAACTCAAGTTACTCCAAGCCAACAAAGAAGGCCTCTGTGTAGTTTTTCAACTTGCTAGAAATAGCTACCAAATTTGTCTCAAAGCACATTTTACCATCTTAAATTAAGGAATGACACACTGAACAATGAAATCATATATATATCTACATACATACACAAAATGATGAAATAATACAAATATTTTACATAAACCAAGAGAAAAACTGCCTGCAGGGCAATGCTTCTTTCAGTATTTACAATTGAAATGCTATTAAAACTTTCTTGGTACTAAAAGTACTTTTGTAACTAAAATCCTGAAGTGCATATATTTAAAACGTTTACAATACTTACTTGAACATAGTCAGGTCCCATAAGTAACTTCATAAAAACACAATCTTTGCTCAGTCGACAATGTTCGATATTCACGTCATCATTAGGGTCCCATCTGCCAGCAATCAATGAACAATGGAAACACTGCACTTTATCACCTTTCCCTGAAGAAGTAATCATAATAAAAAACATTACAAAATATTCAATACTAATTATAAGGCCATATTAAGTATGTTATCCTACATGTAAATTTTCAATATCAGTATTTTAAATTGCCTTACCAATGAATAAATAATCTTTACAAGAAAACCATGTTTTCTTATCTAGTAAGTGCATGTGTAACTATACTTCACTGAGGAAGTCTAATAAAACCAAAATGTATAGAGTTGTTTCTGTATTAACCAAAGATCAGACTCACTCTTCTCCACATTTCCATTTAATTCCTAATCAATTTAAATTAAATTCCAGAGATCTTTCCCTTACCTTCCTTCAAAAAAAAAAAAAAAAAAAAAAAAAGTCATAATGCTAATAACTTTTCAACAAGCAAAATAGCTAGTTCTAAAATCTCTATAAGCGATGCAAGTAGTAACTATACTTAAAAGTAATGGTTGTTACCACCTCAATGTGGTTGTTTGGTACAGAACAATGTTACTACTCTTTTTAACCCCAGGAGGACACCTCCTCCAGTTGATTAATGACACAATATCTGTGTCCATTATGTTGTGAACAACACCCATCCAGCTGGTTTCAGGATTTTACCCTTCCTCAGCACTGGTACATCTGTCTGCTAGACATGGCAGTCGTTTGTCCCAGTTCACAATATATAAATAAATAAGTGACATTCAGTCACTGATCTTGCAACAGAAAATTAAAAAATTAATTCAATCAACTATACCCTTCCAAGATAAATTTGTGGCTTGTGTTAATCTCAGAAATGAAATTAAAGATTAAAACAATATAAATTGCTGATCTCTGATTATGAAGGGAACCTGTGAAAAGGGGAGACCCAGGAAGATGTGGGATGAAGTAGTGAGAAAGAATTTTTAGATGCTGGGCTTCACTGAGGAGATGACAAGGGACTGAGATCTCTGGTGATTTGCTGTACTTAAGAAAACACATCAAGTTAAGTAAAATCATAGCCATCCATACAGCCATGTTCTTTATGGCCATGCCCCAACTCTCTCTCCCAGCCAAGAGGTCTTTGTCTTGTAGTGCTGGTACCATGTAAAATGCACTCATGCCAGTGCCACATTAAGTGCACTTATGATGGTGTCATGCACTTGTACAGGTGCCACATAAAAGCACCCATGCCAATAACATGTAAAAAGCACCCAACACACTCTGTAAAGTGGTTGGTATTAGGAAGGGTATCCAGCTGTACAAACCATGCCAAAAAGACAATTGGAGCCTGGGCAGCTCTCCGGCCGGCCAGCTCTTGTCAAGCCGTCCAACCCACGCCAACATGGAAAATGGACATTAAACAATGATAATGATACTGATATCATAATAATTCATAAACTTCAAGAGACTGTGAAATAATTCTTCTTTTTTAGAATGATGAAACTCAAAGTAGCTAAATCTATAAATGATAGCATTGGGTTAAAAAACCCTTTGGATAGTAAGATTTGGAGGCTGCTTTTGGGGCATGAATCCATGAAGATTCATGAATTGAAAATCCTAAAATGGATGCAACTGCTTTGGATGGTCCAATATAGCTACCCATTAGATATTGACTAATTTCATTATCATTGTTTATTTGAAGAGCAGCTTTGTCATTTCCTTTCAACGTGTACTTGATGATGTACTTAACTGACCTCACTAAAGCAACGATTTCAAGGTACAAACCATTTGTTGTTTGTTTTTCCCTTCTTATGAGATTCAGTTAACCCCCATTGCAAATGATCTTCGTCTATAAAGAGATAATCTCTGTTTTTCTGCCTTCGGTACTTTTTGGTTATCTCACCCCAACTAAAAAATTGGGTTATCTCCCCCAACTAAAAAAACTGTTTAACCCTCAATAAAACAAAAAAAAAAATGAAAAAGTTAATAAACATGAAAAGTGAAAAGATTAAACATCTTACTGAATTTGATAATGTTTTATAACAAATCATACAAAACTGAAAAATTAATAAATATGAAAACTGAAAAATTAAACATCTCAAATCTAATAACATTTTCAAAACAAATCATACCATGTCTATTGAGGAGGCTAAAAGCCAACAATGTGTTGAAGTATTGAATCAAAAGGATCTAAAACCCTTTTAATTCAATCTCTTGTCGCCACATAAACTCAATATTTTAGTGGGGAGATAACCCAATTTTTTAATGGCAAATTTTTAATGGGGGTGAGATAAACAAAAAGTACCAGATATAAAGATTAATATTTTACTTTAAATAAATCATTTTCCCCTTAAAGCAAAAAAAAAAATCAAGTACCCATGATTCAACAATATCTCACAAAAATATAGGGAGAATTTCTATCTTCCAAGTCCACAGCACTCTGAAAGTTATATAAATGATCAAGGAGAGAAAGAAAAAGGAGGGACGACGACTCTTTGAAGTGTCGGCATTTTCAGTTTGATTTGTTTTGTTTTTTCTTAAAGGGGAAAATGACTATTTTATTCGTAATCTTTATCATCTTAATCAAATGGCAGAAATACAGACAAACTTTGAGTTTTAGTATAATACAGATAGCTAGATATTTCTCCAATCAAGTTATTATCTCCCTTGGCGAATAATAATAATAATAATAATAATAACCACCACCACCACCACCACCACCACCACCATCATCATCATCACCATCATCATCATCATCATCATCATCATCATCATCCTTGCTATTATAGGCACAAGCATGAAATTTGAGGGAGAGGAGCTTAGTCAATTACATCAACCCCAGTGTTTCACCGGTACTCAATTTATCAACCCTGAAAGGATGTAAGGCAAAGTTGACCTCAGTAGTATTCGAACTCAGAATGTAGTGACGGGCAAAATACAGGTAAGCGTTTCGTCCAGTGTGCTAACAGTTCTGCCAGATCACTGCCTCCTCCTCCTTCTACTACTACTGTTACTACTACAAGAAGAAGAAGAAGAAACATCTAACATTAACCCTGAACAACAAGGAGTTACAACCAGCAGAGAGCTACAAATACCCAGGGGTATTTGAAGATAATGGAATCAAACATTCAATGATGGGGGAATGATCAGAAAAGAAAGTTATTCCAGGGTTAGGGTAATACTCAAGAAACAGGATTGACATGATCAATACTTTAGCCATGCTGGTTGTGACGTACAGTTTCAATATTATTAACTGGTCAATTACTGAAATCTGTAAGCTTGATAGAAAAATACTAAAATTGTTGACAATGAATAGGATACACCACCCGAAGGCAGATACTGAATGACTATACCTGCCAAGAAAAGAGGGTGGCCATGGACTTTTACAAATGGAATTGACAATGAAGATTGCCACAGTTGGCCTAAACACTTGCCTGAAAAACTCTGATGAGTGGATGTTAAAACTTGTCTTAATGCATGAAAACAAGAAAACGTCATACTCAGTAACAAAACAGGCGAAGAAAAATCTAAATGAATTCCAAATACAACAAATCCCAGAAACAGACATACTGAAAAGCACAAAAAAAGCTAAGCATATGAAAAGCCTTGCTAAAATTGCTGCTTTAGATAGTCCTACTGATAAATGGCAAGAAAAACCTCTCAATGGCAAATACTTGAAGGGAACTAATAATGCTGATGTTGACAAAGCCCTTACCCATCAATGGTTAGTGTATTCTGGCTTAAAATCAGAGACAGAAGGGTTTATCATAGCAGCCCAACATCAAGCCTACCTACAAGAAGCTACCAGGCCAACATCTTAAAGAATGGCAGTAACCCAACATGTCATGTATGTAACCACCGATCATGTTATCTCCATATGCAGCCTTCTTGTACCTACAGAGTATCTCAACATGTATGATAGAGCAGCACAGTCTACTCACTGGGTAATTTGCAAAGATTTGGACCTGCCCCATGATAAAAACTGGTGGGAACACAAACTACCTCCAGTTCTTGAAAATGATCAAATCTCACTTCTTTGGAATTTTACTGTTCAAACTAACAGGAAGGTAGATGCAAATAGGCCAGACAATATATTGAAGGATTTCAGACAAAAATCATGTCTCCTCATCAATATGACGGTCCCAATCGACAAATGTATCTGCCAAGACCTACCAAAAACTAAGCAAATATAAAGATCTTGAAACAGAATTTGGCAAAATGTGAAACCTCAAAACTAAAACAATACCTGTTATCATAGGTACCCAAGGAATGATAGTAAAAGGAGCTGATTGCTACCTATCACAGATACCAGGAAATCAAATTGCTTTTAGAACAAGCTTCAAATTTTCTTGTTTTCACAGACATACTCTAGAACAATACTTTGTGCAAAACCAAAAATATGGCACCCTTGTCATAAAACCAATTTGAACTTCTAACTTGTTGTTTCGTGAGGTTTCTGTTTGAGACTTGGAGCCAACAAATACAAAGCAAAAGCCAAATAAATAATAATAATAATTGACACTGATCGCCTGTACATGAAGAAAGCAAATGGAGGAAGAGAACTGATAAGTGTGAAAGACTACATGCATATCGAACTCGAGAGCTTAATGAGATACCTAGCCCAAAGTAAGGAAACCTTGCTAGTGACAGTTAGGAATGAGGGAATATTGAGAGCAGAGGGAAAAGGGAAGACAAAGGAAGAAGTGCAAAAAGGACATGAAAAAGAATTACGCAAGAAGGGACTATACAATCAATTCCATGCAGTCACAAGAGAAGTTGCTGGGAAAAATAGGTGGGATTGGCTGATGAAAGGAACACTAAAAAAAAGAGACCGAGAACACTATACTGGCAGTGCAAGACCAAGCTTTGGCCATGAACTGGAGGGTCAACCTTAGAAATGAGAAAGTGTCTGTGCTGTGCCACATCTGCAATAGAGTGGATGAAACCATTGCCCGTATCACAAACGAGCGCTCTAGACTTGCCCAAAGCCACTACTCATGAGCAGGCTGTTCAGATGATCGAATCAACTGGAACACTCATCATCATAACCAACAGAGGGTCAGGCCTCTATATGGCATCATCCATTTTCAACAATGATACCAGGAACAACTAGTATTTACAATACTTATCCTTTTTCCCAGGAAAATGGGTGTCTGTAGCTCTGACCAGCAACAACACTTAGAGAAAAACTAATGGATGTCTTATTGTTTTTAATAATTAGCTCAAACTACAAATACATCCTCATACAATACAATGTGCAAATGCAAAGTAGATACATTACAATGCCAGCATGGAAAACAGACATTAAACGATAATGATGGTTTCCAATCAACAGATAATGAAATGTTTCCTAACCTGTGTAAAAGAATCCTGAATCAATTAATAGTTTTGGCGGTGGATATTGACCTCTTGGCCATGTTTCAAATGTTTGTTCTCTTGAGCCTTTTGAACTGTATTGTGGAAAATATGGTTTATGTACGATTATATTGTTCTCTGATGCAGTCTTTTTTGCTTGAATTTTCAAAAAGGGACAAAACGCATTCAGTTCTTGGTGTTTCTCAAAAGGGTCATCGCCTTCATTCCATTCATCAATTATTAAATAACAAAAAACACATTTGACTTTGCTATCTCCTCCTGTATAAATAAATCCAGCTTCAGCAATTCGTTCCTTTGACACGTATTTATTCGTCCAGTTTTGAAATGTTGTAAGTCGGTTCTCTGCCAGCCAATGAGGGTGTGGAATATCATTGCCATTTTTATTCATACTTGATTCTCCTACATCGGCAGTGTCTATGAAAGATGACACTAAAAAAAAATAGAAATAATAAAAATTTTAAAATCAATAAGGCTGTTGTTGTAAAGAAAACCAATTTTAACCCTTTAGCATTCAGATTACTTGATCAAATGAATGTTTATGTATTTACATTGTCTTGATTTAATCACGCATTTTCTCATAGCTTCAAGATTTCGATAATGTGATTGTTTATTTTTTAGAATGACATTGTTAGGTAAGTGTGAGAGGCTAGATTTGGCCAGTCAACATATAAAACAAGTAGAATATTTGGGTCAGATATGGCCAGTCTAAATTCTAAAGGGTTAACTCTTTTGCATTCACATTATTTTGTCAAAAGCAATGCTTATTTATTCACATTGCTTTGAATTAATCATGTATTAATTTGTAACTTTGGGAATTTGTATGAGGTAACTAATTTTTAGAATGATAATGTAGGGTTGGTGTGAGAGGCCAGATCTCTCCATTTTGAGTATAAAACAGGTAGAGTATTTCGGCTGGATATGGCCAGTTTGAATGCTCAAGGATTAAATAATCTCAATAGCCAAAAGGTTGAAGTATTGAGATCTTAGTTTAATTAATACTTACCATTTCATAGGCATTGGTGCAGTATATAAAGCCATTACAAGTGAGATTTAAAAATGAAAAGATACAATTCATCAAGGATTTAATCTCACAGAATTGGAACTGGTTTTAATTAATTCTTCAGACAATCGTACAGAGTAGCAAACAAGACACAGAAACAGTCTTAGATGATAGAAATTAATTTTATAGTATTTACACATACATTTCAATATTTCTATTTATGCACCATTATTTCAATATATCCATCACATGCACAATATATATATATATATATATATATATATATATATATATATATA
>NC_068995.1:33719717-33721401 GCF_001194135.2 Octopus bimaculoides
CAAACTTTAATTTTTTATCAGTCAACTAAGAATAATATCAATGTAATCAGATTTTTTATTAGTTGACTAATAAAAATTAAAATTTGCTGTGTGGAAAAATATTAAGCATCACAATTTAAGTCGAAAGTTGTAAATGGCTGTGAAGTTGAGATATTGAGGTTCTGGCCATATGAGACAGTACACTGTCTCATGCTCCTTGAAAGTTAAGTAGTTTGCGGTAGGAAGGACATTCAGCCGGGAGAGAAAAAAACCCCAATTATTTCAGTAAAAACCATTTCTTCCATATTAACTTGACAGAATGTAAAACAGTAGAAAAAGAGATGCAATGGGCAGTATTTGGATAAGCCCTTTAATCCTTTAGCATTTAAACTGGTCGTATATATATACAGGGTGATTGAAAGGTGGCTTCCTGTTTTGGAATGCTTATAATTTATAATTTATTTCTTAACTATGATTTTTAGAAAAAATGAATATGTGAAGAAAGCGTATAGCATGGAGTTTTATTTAAAATTTGATATAGGTACCAGCATTTGCCACCAGCTTCTCAAGCCACCCAAGAACCACATCAACTGATTTCATTAGGAACTTTTGTGAGATGGGAGACATAACTTCTCATATTTGCCCTTCAACTTCTTCCAAAGTCATTGGTTTGGTAGAGTAGACTTGCTCCTTTAACCAACCCCAAAGAAAAAAAGTTGCAAGGTGTTAAATCAGGGCTTCTGGCTGGCCATTCACAAACAACAATAGCAAAATGTGGAGGAGCGCCATCTTGCATAAAAATCAAATTTTCTGTATTATCCCAAGTATTGATAACTGGCCAGATTTCATCTTGCAGCTTGGTGAGGCACCTTTCAACATTCATGGTATTGCAAAGGATGAAAGGACCCCCAATCCTGTCTGAAGTCATTCCATACCATACAGTTACCATGGACCAATTCTACATCTATTCAGAGGTAATACAAGGATCTTCTCCTGCCTAGCACTAGCAGTTGTGACAGTTCACAAACCCACTGATGGGGAATACCGCTTCATCACTCCTGAGGATATATTTTTAAAGAGATCAGACGATGATTCTAGGGCTTCTAAATTTGAAACAAATAGAATCAAATCCCATACATTAAAGAACATACACAACAAATTTGAGAGAAAAATTATTGTTAATAAATAAATTATAAGCGTTTTGAAGTGGGAAGTTGCTTTTCAGTCACCCTGTACATACACACGCACACACACATATATATACATACATACACAAATACATAAATATATATATATGTATATATACATACATACACAGATATATGTGTTTATATGCATACATACATATATACATATATATGTACATATACACGTATATATGTATATACACACGTGAACATATATCCATCATTGCTAGACATATGTATATGTATGTGTGTGTGTGTGTGTGAGTATGATTAATTCCCCAACAACTGACAACAATAATTTCTTGTATAGTGTAATTACCGTCTTCTAACAGACTGGCAGCCTTTAAATTTAATGTCTTCTAAATGGCCACTCCACCCTTTGTGGAACTGGATTATAAATATGGAAATAGCAGCACCGACCGCATCATTCTATCCTTCGTTGATTCCAGTCAAAGATGACAGAGAAACGTATCAACTGTAATGATGTATTACTTTATAATCATTGTGGTTTTATTTCC
>NC_068995.1:33721411-33722173 GCF_001194135.2 Octopus bimaculoides
ATACATACATACACAGATATATGTGTTTATATGCATACATACATATATACATATATATGTACATATACACGTATATATGTATATACACACGTGAACATATATCCATCATTGCTAGACATATGTATATGTATGTGTGTGTGTGTGTGTGAGTATGATTAATTCCCCAACAACTGACAACAATAATTTCTTGTATAGTGTAATTACCGTCTTCTAACAGACTGGCAGCCTTTAAATTTAATGTCTTCTAAATGGCCACTCCACCCTTTGTGGAACTGGATTATAAATATGGAAATAGCAGCACCGACCGCATCATTCTATCCTTCGTTGATTCCAGTCAAAGATGACAGAGAAACGTATCAACTGTAATGATGTATTACTTTATAATCATTGTGGTTTTATTTCCTTTTAATTCTAATTGTTAAAGGATACGCTGGTTTAGATATAAAGACCTTGCTTATGTGTGTGTGTGTATGTGAGTGTGAGTGTATGTGTCTGAATGTGTGCTTTGTGTGTGTGTGTGTAGGGTGACACATGAAATGTTTCGCGCGGGATCGTTGCTGATGCCCCTGGACTGGCTCATGTGCGGGCGACACATGAAATCTTTCGAGCGGGATCGTTGCCAGTGCCCCTGGACTGGCTCATGTGCGTGCGACACATGAAATCTTTCGAGCGAGATTGTTGCCAGTGCCCCTGGACTGGCTCTTGTGCGGGTGACACGTGAAATGTTCTGAGCGGGATCGTTGCCAGTGCCCCTGGACTGGC
>NC_068995.1:33723516-33724672 GCF_001194135.2 Octopus bimaculoides
TATATATATATATATATACATATATATATATATATATTGTGCCAGTACCACATAAAAAGCACTTGTAACAGTGTCATGTAAAAGTGCTCATGCCAGTGGCACATTAAAAGCACCCAACACACATTGTAAAGTGGTTGGCATTAGGAAGGGTACCCAACTATAGAAACTTCCTAGTTTGCCATCTCTGGTCAAACTGTCCAACCCATGCTTGCATGGAAAACAGATGTAAAATGACGATGATGACAATGATATATATATATATATGTTTGCATGGTTATTTAGATCCAGACATGGATGTGTGGTTAAGAAGTGTGCTTCCCAACTACATAGTTTTGGGTTCAGTCCCACTGTGTGGCACCTTGGTCAAGTGTCTTCTACTATAGCCCTGGGCTGACCAATACCTTGTGAATGAATTTGGTCTCTGAAAACTGTGTGAAAGCCTGTCTTGTGTACATGCTCATGCATGCACACATACATGCACACACAGAGAGTGGACCAAAAGTTATGCACCAAAAGATTTGACATTTTACTTATGTTATTATTTGTTTAGCTCATCATGTACATGTGTATTCACCATTTATGGACAACAGACGTTAAATAATGATAATGTCAATTTTAGAAGAATTGAAGAATGTCTGTGACAATTCTGGAGCATATTGAACTTATTTTGTGCATGACTTTTGGCCCACCCTGTGTGTGTGTGTGTGTATACATATATATTTTCATCATGTTGACCCATTAATCCCTACACATTTTTTTTTCTCTCTCTGTTTTTTCTTTCCCTTTCCATTTTTTTCCTCTCAACCCTTTCTGTCGAAGAGCATAGGCTCGAAACATCAGAGACTTTTTCATTCTTCCCAATTGTCAAATTAATATACCTGTTTGTTGTTCTCTCACATGTCTTCATCTTTTGTTTTTTGTATATATATATCATCATCATCATCGTTTAACGTCCGCTTTCCATGCTAGCATGGGTTGGACGATTTGACTGAGGACTGGTGAAACCGGATGGCAACACCAGGCTCCAGTCTGATTTGGCAGAGTTTCTACAGCTGGATGCCCTTCCTCACGCCAACCACTCAGAGAGTGTAGTGGGTGCTTTTACGTGTCACCCGCACGAAAACGGCCACGCTCGAAATGGTGTCTTTTATGTGCC
>NC_068995.1:33727520-33729439 GCF_001194135.2 Octopus bimaculoides
CCTGTGTTCTTTGCCTGTGAGGAACCTTGCAGAACCTCCTCTCCATCTTACTTCCTGGATGCAGCACATATCTACGCGTCTCCGTTCAAGCATCTCAACAATTTCACCAGATCTACCTTTCAGCGTGCCGACGTTGAGAGTGCCAATCCTAACAGTATGGGTGTTGGGGGTGTGGGCCTGTAGCCTGGGAAGGGGAAAAGCAGTGTCGTGTACCTGAAAAGAAAACTTGCAATTGGAAGAATTCATAAGCAAAACAGTACCTACAACCTGCAAACATTTCTCAAACTTAATGCGCTACCCAAAGGTAGGGGAGAGGATGGCCAAGGCCACTAGATGGGTTCCGGGAGACAGCCGAGGTTGACAGGAATATATATATAGTTATAGTAAACTCTGTTAAGAACATAGTACAGTAAAAATCTCATCCACCTTCAGATTCCATCCTGTGCTATCCAGTAGTAGTGTTATACATACTTCCACATTTGCATTTGGGTATCTGTCATATGTGAATAGATAAATGAAAAAATTTGGAAGCAACAAAGAGTACAGTTGGACATCTATTTTCTATCACTACAACTGTTTCCCCGCAACATAGTTCTCCACGCCACGACAGACAGAGAGGATGTTCTTGAGGCTGTGAATTTGAACTGATGGAGACAACATTTACATATTGCCTGAGGAAACACAACTAGATCTCATAATGCAGTGAAATGGTTGCATAATCAAGTACCTACATGTCTGGAGAACTACATTGTGAAGAAACAATTGTAGTGATAGAAAATAAATTTTCAACCGTACTCCTTCTTGTTGACTCCAAGTTTTTCCAATTTTATATATATATATATATATATATGTATGTACATACACACATATATACATCAGTTGTGGGTCATTCTTTGTGTTGCTTGTGTTGCTTTCCATTTGTGTCTTCCGTTGTTCGAAAAAATAGTTCATATTCCATGTACTCGTACTTTGTATTTTTTGTTGTACATGTTTCGTGACGTCTTGTGCCCACATATGCACATATATACATGTGTGTGTGTGTGTGTGTGTGTGTATGGTCATGTGGTGAGAATGGATGAGGACAGCTGTGTGAAAAAGTGCCACACCCTAGCGGTTGAGGGAACCTGTGGAAGAGGTAGACCCAGGAAGATCTGGGATGAGGTGGTGAACCACGACCTTCAAACATTAGGCCTCACCAAGGCAATGACTTCTGACCGAAATATTCTCTGGAAATATGCTGTGCGTGAGAAGACCCAGCAAGCCAAGTGAGACCAAAATCCAAGGCCTCTGCCAGGGGTGTAGCCAGCCCACTTCTGCGTACCTTTCCTTCATTGGAAACTAAACTCCGCTTGCAAAGACCTGTTGAGGCGAGTGAAATCGAAATCGAACTAAATTCCACAACTGGCACCCATGCCAACGTCTCCTTCATCGGACACTAAACTCTGCTTGCGAAGACCTGTTGGGGCAAGCGAAAGCAAAATCGTGCTGGCACCTGTACCAGTGGAGTGCTAAGAGCAGCGTTCGAGCGTGATCGTTGCCAGAGCAGCTGTCTGGCTTCCACACCAGTGGTACGTAAATAGCACCATTTGAGCGTGATCGTTACCAGCGTTGCCTTCCTGGCACATGAAAAGATATTCGAGCGAGATCGTTGCCAGTGCCGATGGACTGGCTCCTGTGCAGGTGGCACATAAAATACACCATTCTGAGCGCGGCTGTTGCCAGTGCCGCCTGACTGGCCTTTGTGCCAGTGGCACATAAAACCACCCACTACACTTTCGGAGTGGTTGACATTAGAAAAGGCATCCAGCTGTAGAAACTCTGCCAAATCAGATTGGAGCCTGGTGTAGCCATCTGGTTCACCAGTCCTCAGTCAAATCGTCCAACCCATGCTAGCATGGAAAGCGGATGTTAAACGATGA
>NC_068995.1:33729449-33732764 GCF_001194135.2 Octopus bimaculoides
ATATATATATATATATACACACATACATATACATACACACACACACAGACATGACAGAAATAAATAGACACTCCATAAAACATCGTTTTATGTTTCTTCTAATTTGTAAAGTTTTATATTCTTTTATTAGTTTGCCTTTTTATGTTTCAGGTTCTATATGTGACTGTTTAATCATGCCATGTACAAAAGAAGCCTTGGATCTGTCTGAATTTCAAAGAGACCATATTGTGGGTCATTCTGAATGTGGACATAGTGTAAAATCACAGAAAACCTTAGGATCCCACTTTCTACAGTTAACAGAGTGATTGTGCAATTCACTAGAGAGGGGAAGGAGTCCACATCACCTTGTCCAGATCAACCAGGGCCCTCTTACAGGACCTTTCCCTTTGTTAAGAGAAGTGAGGAGGATAATCCCATTGCAAGGCCTCTGACATAGCAGAACAAGTTCATGTAAGTCCCAGAACAGCTGTCAGGTATCTCCACAAATTTGGTTACTATGGCAGAGCAGCAAGAAGGAAGCCACTTCTTCAACCAACCAACATCAAGTGGAGAAAAGATTGGGCCAGTGAGATGGTGGAGAGGCCAGTAGCATTTTGGAACACTGTCATATTCTCTGATGAGTCCAGATTTTCTGTATTTCCTGGCAGTGGTCGAGTGTGGGTCTGGAGACTTTGTGATCAAGAATTTGATGTGAAAAAATTGCAGCCAACAATAAAACACGGCAGCTATGTTGTGATGGTCTGGGGAGAAATTTGGAGCAATGGTTGATCAGAGCTGGTGGAGTATTAGGGAAACATAAACTCAGATAAATATGTGTCCATATTGTAGAAAGGACTCCTTCCAATCTTCTCCAGTGGTGAAATGATTAAAGAAAACTCTTTATTTATTTATGGAAGATAGGGCTCCTTGTTATATGGCTAAAATGACCCAAGATTTGTTGGATGAGAATGGCATTAAAAAGCTTCTATGGCCAAGTCAGTCACCAGATATGAACCTTATTGAACATAATGGACAGGACACTTCATAAAAATAACAAGAAGGCGTCTTCAAAGCCAGATCTTTTGAGACTATTGCATGAAACTGGGCAAGAAGTTCTGCAAGAGAATATTCATAATTTGATCAGTAGCATGCTTAATAGGGTACTTGCATTGAAAAATGCAAAGGGCATGTCTACATATATTAAATATTCACATTGTAACAATTGATAGATAATTTGAATGTATAATTTCATATTTAAATAAATTTTAATGAGTATAAGGTTGTATATTTACTTCTATCATGTCTGTTGTCCTCGTCATTGTCATCATCATCATCATCCATCATCATTTAAAGTCAGTGTTCCATGCTAGCTTGAGTGGGACGGTACCACAAGAGCTGGCCAGGCCAAAGCCTACACCGGACTTCTGTGACTTTTGGCAGGATTTGTACAGCTGGATGCCCTTCCTAACACCAACCACTCAACAGAGTGGACTTAGTGCTTTTTATGTGGCACAAGCATACACACATATATATACTTGCAAATCTACCCATCTACGATGGAAGCATAAAATGAGGGAGGGAAGTCATAGCAGCAGTATGTATTGAGAAATGTGTAAATGGACTTGATAGATTACTGGGTAATGTCTTAGAGCAATCACATTATTGTTGGTGATACAGCATTGTATTGCAGCTATATGATGTGTTTGTGACTAAGTGACATGTGATGATTCACTCCCGAACTGAAATAAGCTCCCAGCCTCTGTATCATGAATGATGATGTGGATCACTCCTAACAAAAGCTAGAGCTTCCTTTGACTACTACATAAAAAGTATTAAGAAGAAAATGTTATTTAGATATACTTTTATTTTAGTTGTTTACACTAGTTTATGCTTGTTTATATTCTTATACATTCAAAGATCACAAATTTCCTTATTCAAAATATGAATCATATTCTTTTCGCTAATATCAATGATTATAAAACTTCTTTGTAGATGATATTTTCTGTTTGGCCAACACTAATTTTCAAATTACTGGAGTCTGTTGCTCTACTCATAGTGATGGATAACTGACTGTATGTAAACATTGGAGTGGGTACAAATACACCTACACGATCTAAAGTCTGGCCCTGTGCCTTGTTTGCTGTGAATGTGCAAACAGAATCTTTAGGAATCTGCCCATCTAAGATGGGAAATAAAAGGATAGTATTGCAAATCTAAACCCTTTAAATTCATGAACTATACAGGGGTGTAATGCAGGGTTAATCCTCGTCATTGGAATTTTAACAAAAAAAATCAAAGGTGATTTATTAATACAAAACACAGTATTGCTAACTGTTCGTACACCGATTAAAGATGAGACAAAGCCATCGCAATCATTTCTTAATAAAGCTATCCTAAACAAAACTTTCGTATATGGCGTAAAAGATGAGCCAATGTCATAACAATCATTCCTTAATAAAACTATATCGTGTAATTCAGTGGAGCAGTAAGTTGACTTACTTCCCTTTTACTTGTTTTATGACTAATTTTTATTTACTATTTTATGCCCGTAAACTGAACAATTATCCTCAATATCCACTAAATAATCATACTTTTTCACATTTTTTTCGCTAAACAGACAGCTATAACACCCATTATAGTAAGATACATATATATATACATATATGTATCATCATCAACATCACCATTATCGTTTACCAGCCACTTTCCATGCTGGCATGGGTTAGACTGTTTGACTGAGGACTGGCAAGCCAGGAGGCTGCACCAGGCTCCAGTCTTATCTGGCAAGGTTTCTACACCTGGATGCCCTTCCTAATGCCAACCACTCCGAGAGTGTAGTGGGTGCTTTTTATGTGCCACAGGTACACGAGCCAGTCAGGCAGCACATATATATATAATTGACATCATAAAAATTTTATAAACCTGCAAGAGAACATGAAATAATTCTTTATTTTTGCAATATCTTGAAGCATACACATGTCCCGACAAGCAGCCTTTGACTTTTTCAATCCCAAATGGTTTTTTACTCCAATATTTACATGCTAAATTTATAGTTTTATATGTGTTCTTGGATATGTAGATATATATATATATATATATATAATTACAGAGGCATCAAGCTGTTAGATCAGGTTATGAAAGTTACGGAGAGGGTCATAGCCCAACTAATTAGGGAGCGAATCAATTTAGATGAGATGCAGTTTGGGTTCGTGCCAGGTAAAAGCACTACTGATGCCTTATTTCTAGTGAGACAGCTGCAGGAGAAATACCTAGCTAAGGATAAACCTCTGTACCTGGCTTTCGTTGACATGGAGAAAGCCTTTGACAGGGTCCCCC
>NC_068995.1:33734139-33736027 GCF_001194135.2 Octopus bimaculoides
CTGACTGGCTCCCGTAGGATTTTCGAGTGAGATCGTTGCCGGTGCCCCTGGGCTGGCTTGTGCGGGTGGCACATAAAAGACACCATTTCGAGCGTGGCCGTTTTCGTGCGGGTGACACGTAAAAGCACCCACTACACTCTCTGAGTGGTTGGCGTTAGGAAGGGCATCCAGCTGTAGAAACTCTGCCAAATTAGATTGGAGCCTGGTGTTGCCATCCGGTTTCACCAGTCCTCAGTCAAATCGTCCAACCCATGCTAGCATGGAAAGCGGACGTTAAACGATGATGATGATGATGATGATGATAGATATATATATCATCATGTAGTGGTTGTTTTACATGCCACCGGCACGAGGGCCAACCAGGCGGTACTGGCGACGGCCACGTTCAAAATGGTGTATTTTACATGCCACCTGCACAGGAGCCAGTCCATCGGCACTGGCAACGATCTCACTCGAATGTCTTTTCACGTGCCAGGGAGGCGACGTTAGTAACGATCAACGGCCACGCTCGAAATGGTGTATTTTACATGTCACCTGCATAGGGGCCAGTCCATCGGCACTGGCAACGATCTTGCTCGAATGTCTTTTCACGTGCCACTGGCACAAGTGCCAGGAAGGCGACGAATGATCTTGCTCGAAAGTCTTTTCACGTGTCACTGGCACAGGTGCCAAGAAGGCGACGTTGGTAATGATCACGTTGGTGCTATTTACGTGCCACCGGCACAGAAGCCAGACAGCTGCTCTGGCAACGATCGCGCTCGGACGGTGCTCTTAGTGCTCCACTGGTACAGGTGCCATGGAAGGTTTAACCCTTTAGCATTCAGATAGTTCTGTCAAATGTATTGCTTATTTATACATTGCTTTGAAATTAATCATACATCATCTTATAACTTCATGATTGTTTACTTTTAGAATGACATTGTAGGGTAGGTGTGAGATGCCAAATCTAGTTGGTTTAAACATAAAACAGGTAAAATGTTTTGGTCGGATATGGCCGGTTTAAATGTTAAAGAGTTAATTTAGATGACTTTGAAACAGGAAGTTTGTACTACAGAACCAGAAGCAATCTCAGGCAGGTTAGTATCAAAGGGGTTAACCCCAGGTTAGTCCTGGTAAAGATGAAGTTGTTTAACCCTTTTGTTACCACGTTTCTGTTGAAACACACTACCATTGTTTCAATTAATTACACTGTGTAACACAATTTTTGTCCTTGGGTAGCAACTGTTATTTCCTACTTGCTTACCCTGAGAAAGCATGAACAATGGCTAATATTTCCTTCAAACTTGCTTTTGTTATGATATTTATTCAAACCCCAAAGAATCCCCCTCAACTATGATGTTCCCCAACTACTCCTGCTCATGATCAGAGATGCATATATTGTCAACCACTAAGCCTCAAGTGCTTATGGTCAAACAACTGACAAGCAAATCTGTGGTATTGAGCAGAATATTTGCTATAATGATAGTTCTGCTTCAGAACTGAATCTGTGTGAAATCTAATAGAAAATAGGTCAGTTTCAAAACATTAATGTCCAGGTCACAAAAGCAAAGTGTGAAGGGAATAGTAGTCATTTCCTTTGGTTTCTAGATAGAAGCAAATAGAAAATAACACTTACTGAGCAAAGACAAAAATATAAATAAATAAATAAAAATTTTGTTACACTGTATAATGAAAGTAATGAAGAATTTGCTAAAATAATTCGTCAATATTAAGCTAATGTTTGAAACATAACATGAAATAATAATGGAAGGCTTTAATTAAGGTCACTTTGAAGCAGAAAGTTTCTGTCATATAACTAATAGTGATCTCAGGTGAGATGGTATCAAGAGTATTAAATATATGTAGTTGTGTGTGTATATATATATATATATATATATATATATATATA
>NC_068995.1:33736037-33738298 GCF_001194135.2 Octopus bimaculoides
ATATATATATATATATATATATATATATATAGTAAGTTAACATTAAACCATACCAAAGCAATTGTTGGAGCTTGCATCTTATTGCATCCTATCAAACCATCAAATATATGCCAGCATAGAACATGTATGTTAAACAATGGTGATGAAGATGATATATGTGTGTGTGCATGCATGTAGATGTACACATATGTATATATATGTATGTACACACACACACACATATTGCCACCTGACTGGCTCCCGTGCCGGCAGCACGTAAAAAGCACCGTCCGAACGTCGCTGATGCCAGTGCCCCCTGACTGGCTCCCGTGCAGGTGGCACGTTAAAAGCACTATCCAAACGTGATCGATGCCAGGCCCGCCTGACTGGCTCCTGTGCCGGTGGCATGTAAAAAGCACCCACTACACTTTCGGAGTGGTTGGCATTAGGAAGGGCATCCAGCTGTAGAAACACTACCAGATCAGATTGGAGCCTGGTGCAGCTGCTGGCTCTCCAGATCTCAGTCAAAATGTCCAACCCATGCCAGCATGGAAAACGGACGTTAAACAATGATGATGATATATATATGTACAGAGGTAAATTTCAGACATGGAAGCAAGGTCTAAAATCGAAGGGCCTTAGAATCATCTAGCAAAAACCAAAATCTTAGTAAGAGAGCAGACAAATCACAAATCCCTTCAGGTAGATGGTCCTGCTCGATCTGTAGAAAAGGCATAGGTAAAAATTCCATAAGATGTACCTGGACCAATTCAATGCTTCAAATGAAGAATACTTTGAAAGCTATAAAAGTGTAAGCATGTAAAACTAAGTGAATAAACTAATATTGCAAAATTATGATTTCTTTTGGGTACCCCCTTGTATGTAAGTGTGTGTGTGTGTGTGTGTGTGTGTGTGTGTATATATATATATATATATATATATATATATACAAAAGTGTGTGTATAAAAACCAGTTTATTTGGGGCCCACCCACAAATTTACAATATAGAATTGTGATGAACCCTTACATGGGACCCTACTAAAAGATTACTTGTATTTCTTCACTAATCTAAGTAATATTGTTAGCCTGGTGTGCCAACAGAGTTTATGAAGCATTTTGCCCGGATTGATAATCCCTCATTATAAATATGTAAGTGTGTGTGTGTGTAAAATAAGTTGAAAATGCACTGGGATTTGCTTGGATTTTTTTATTCTTAAATTTTTAAAGACTTAACCGACTTAAATTAGTATCTGTTTTAGATATATTTTGCTTGGTCGAGAATAATCACATGATCAGGTTTAGAAATTTTTTGTAAGTTCTCTGCTCATGTTGTTCTTTAATGTCATGTGACAATATATTTGTTGCTCTTAGTTAAAGCTGTCACGGTTGAGTGAACATGTCTAATGACAATCCCTAGCAATCAAAGCAGTTTGAATTTTATATGTTAAATATAGTAGAAGAAGATCATATCTGTAGTGGATATGTATCCTGTCGTAGTGAGTTGGTCTGTTGGATTTGAATAAACAGCAGAGACTCGGTAATCGGAGTATAACTTCATTTATCTAGTATAAATGATACTATGTTGAGCGGACATCGAAACATATCCCTACATTACAAATTTGTATAACCAGCTACGAGTTACATGCGGAGAAATCACATTTGCGTGATTAAAATCACAGTATTGGTTCAGCTCGGTTGATAGCAGAGAAAACCGCTGTTCTGGGTTGTCGCATGTCTCAGCTGAGTTGATAGCAGTTAAAACCGCTGTTCATACATGCGAGTATCTTGGCTGAGTTGATAGCAGTTAAAACTGCTGTTCAAACGTGCGAGTCAGAAACCAAATTCACACTGCCTATCTACTGTTCCCTGTGCTGTATTTATAGTCAGCAGCGAGGTAGACAATCTATTTTTATGTTGTGTCTGGGGAGAGTCATTTTCTTATTGTGCATTAAAATTTAACACACTCACCGGTAAAATTTCCACTTATTTTTATTTTTATTTTCCTAAAATTTTCGCTGCGTTTTGCAACCTTATCAATTTTGGTGGTAACTTTAAAGCATGCATCTCATCTGTATCTAGTTGTACTGCACCATATATTCCAGAGGTGTATTTGTTGTTGTTGTTGATGGTGGTGGTATTGTTTTCCGGTGTCCTGGCGTCAAAGTCCTCTGGTAGTTGACATCCTGACATGATAATCCCGTCGATATTGTTTGGGTAATTGTATTGATTCTTACCATTCTGGGCTCGTTGTTGTTGCTGTTTCATCCACTTCAGTTTATTGT
>NC_068995.1:33738308-33739411 GCF_001194135.2 Octopus bimaculoides
CTCATCTGTATCTAGTTGTACTGCACCATATATTCCAGAGGTGTATTTGTTGTTGTTGTTGATGGTGGTGGTATTGTTTTCCGGTGTCCTGGCGTCAAAGTCCTCTGGTAGTTGACATCCTGACATGATAATCCCGTCGATATTGTTTGGGTAATTGTATTGATTCTTACCATTCTGGGCTCGTTGTTGTTGCTGTTTCATCCACTTCAGTTTATTGTTGAAGTGTTTGTAACAGGCATGGTTAACCCGGTGGTATTCTTGTTGGATGGTTGTCATAAATTTGTCTCTTTCATATGGAGTAGGGGTGGTTTCAAGTTCCACACACAGACAATGACACCAACCACATCAACCACACAACTACCAACAACACCACCCACAACAATAACAACCATATGCACAACACAAGCACTACCACCACCAACAACAACAACACCAGCAACTATAACAACAACAACCACAACGATAATAACACTCTACACTCTGTCTTCTACAGCCCTAACAACAAATCTTATGACATGACAAGGATCTTCCCCACAGACTTACCCTTTAACAAAAGGGTATGTATCCCACCCCAAATCGACAGTGAAACAGAAGCAAAGATCTCCTTAGCTAGAAATAGACTCCCACATATCTTAGACCGATACAAGTCCACTAAAAAACATAGTGAGGAAGGGACCCACCAAATCAGCTCATCTGTTGACAGAGGCCTACATAAACTGAGACAGCGAATTAGGAACAGAGAATTAGTGTGCCTCCCTAGTCTGGCAGACTGTCAATAGACAGCTGTCAGAACTGTGTCCAGACCATGCAACAACACATCAGTAACATGAGAGAAGTTACACCACAAGAACATGAAAAAGTGGAAAAAATCTTCAACGCACACATGGGAATGTGGTGCAACATACTCCAACCTACAAAAAGGACAGCACACAATTTCCAAGCTACCAACAACGACATTCCTACACTATATGAGTTACGCAAAGACCACAAACCCTACATAAACCCTGTCATGGGGCCTCCAACCAGACCAGTTTGTTGAGCAAATATCTCCAGCAACTATAGACTGTCCTACTTCCTCTCACAGGTATTACGACCTCTCATAG
>NC_068995.1:33740432-33744803 GCF_001194135.2 Octopus bimaculoides
AGGCCACAGCCCATGGAGAACTAGCGATTAGGTTTAGAAAAGCTCTGAAGGAGTCCAAACTCAACATTAAGATTGTTGAAAAGCCAGGGAACTCCATCAGATCACAACTATGTAGGACGTACCCCTTTGAGAATACCATATGTACCAATGATAACTGCATGGTATGTAGGATTAGCCCTGGTATTAACTGCAGAAATAGAAATGTAGTTTACAGCATAAAATGCATGGAAGGTGCTTGTAAAGACCTCAATATGACATACATAGGGGAGACATCTAGGAGCATTGCGGAACGACTAAACGAACATATGAGACAATATGACGACAGAAAACAGTCCTCCATACTCTACCAGCATGCCAAAGACCAGCATGGAGGCAACTTGGGTCAACTTGACATCCGCATCTTATCGAAACACCCAAAAGACCCAACTCTAAGACAAATACAGGAGTACGTCCTTATAAATGAAACTTCCCCAATAATAAATAGGAAATATACACAGATATCATACCCACATTTTACACAGGTAAAGTAGAACAGTTAATGGGCTTTTATGCAGATAGATGTATGTGTGGGTGTGTGTGCGTGCATGCACATGTATGTATATGTAAACCAACGGGCCTACATACAAACGGGTAGGTACATAGGGTATATGAACAGACAACTACATACGCAAATAGAGACTGAAACACATGACCACATATACACACACACTTGTCCACACATATGGAGATGTGCACCCATACATACAAACATAGTACATAGCAGCAAAACACACACACACACACTCAGACATGCACACACAAGGAGACAGAGGTACATACATACATATACACACATACATAAAAAACACACAAACACAGGAATATGCAGAATACATACATGCAAATACACACATACATACATACATATATACATATGCACACACACACAGACATACATACACACACATGTACACATACATGCATACATACATACATACACACACACTGAGACACACAGATGCACAAAAACAAACAAAAGCAAAAAAAGAATGCAGCGTAAATAACGGACAGTGAAGACTATTGATAAAGTTGCAAGACGCAATGAAAATTTTAGGAAAATAAAAAGAAAAATAAGTGGAAATTTTACCGGTGAGTGTGTTAAATTTTAAGGCACAATAAGAAAATGACTCTCCCCAGACACAACAGAATATGCTTCAACACACGAAATCACATAAAAAATCTTGCAAACCAAATCCAAAAACGAAATCTATTTTTAGCTATGGTGAAATCCTAAATCTATTTTTAGCTATGAATACAATGAATACAATGCGTTAGTTATGTCTGGTGTCCGTTACATATCATTAGTAGTAATCTTAGAAATTTTTGTAGGTTCCCCACCACTGTCAGAACATTAATAACATGAGACTATATTTTTCTGGATGAAAATCATGGCTGGCATAGTTGAATGAACGCATCTAGTGACAGTCCCAAAATACAGGTCTCTAAATTTAATCTGTCAAGTGGTAGAGTGGACAGGAGTTGTTTCTATGTAGCCCAGTGGATGAATAGCCCTGTGTCTATGTATGCAGGCATCCAATTTTGCTATTAAATGTCTTTTTTCTAACCATTTAACACATATACATGTAGAATGTGCCAGTTAGCAACCATGATTGTGTTCAATGGTAAGGTTTTTAGCTGTATAAATTCAACATGTCAAGCTGTAGAATGAGTTTCTGTGTAAATAGTTGTTCGTGAATGTAGTTTGTTAATGCGTTAGTGTTCAGATAACTCTGTCAAATGTAATGCTTATTTATTTACATCGTTTTGAAATTATCCTGCATTAACTTGTAGTCTTGAAATTTTGATGATGCGATTGTTTATGTTTAAAATGACATTTTAGGGTAGGTCTGAGAGGCCAGATCTGGCCAGTTTGAATATAAAGCAAGTAGAATATTTTGGCCGGATATGGCTGGTTTAAAATGCTAAAGGATTAAAGCTTATTTAGTCTTGGTTTGTACTTTTCCTCAAGCACGGTGCGTCGCCCGATGATTCAAGGTGCATTTTAAATGGGCTGGTTATGCAACACTGGTGTAGGCTACAGCTGTGATCTCACTTTATTTGCTGGGTCTTCTCAATCACAGCATATTTCCAGAGGTCTTGGTCTTTCGTCGTTGCCTCTGTGAGGCCCAAAGTTCGAAGGTCATGCTTCACCACCACATCCCATGTCTTCCTCTTCCATGGGTTCCTTCCACTGTTAGGGAGTGACACTTCTACACACAACTCTTCTCGTCCTTTCGCAGCACATGACCATACCAGCGCAGTCGTCTCTCTTACATCTGATGCTTCTATGTCCAACATTTCTCTCAGAGTGCTTACACACTGTCATGTGTGCACACTGACATACATTCAGCAGATCATACTAGCTTCATGTCTTTCAAACCTACGCATGTCTTCAGCAGCCACTGCCCATGTTTTACTGCTGTATAGCATGGGAGTTCGCACACATGCATCATACAATCTACCTTTCACTCTGAACAAGAGGCCCTTTGTCACCAGCAGAGGTAGGAGCTTTCTGAACTTTGCCCAGGCTATTCTTATTCTAGTGACAACACTCTCCAAGCATCTTCCCCCACTACAAACTTGGTCACCTAGGCAGTGGAAGCTATCAACTACTTCAGTAAAATAAAAATGGTTATCATGTTCTATGGACACAAATGTGTCTCCTGAAGCCTGCTGGTGTCTTGCAAACCTTTTGGCAAATAGAAGAAGTTGAAAACTCAGTTTGTTTGAGTGCTTGTGGATCATTTACTATATGTTTTCTTGAATGAACAGCAAGGCCAGTTTTGCTTTGTGCTACAAAACCACAATGAGAGGTAAGGTTTCTATTTAGAGGAGCAGCGTTTTATGAGTGCCTTCATGCTTCCATGAAGTTGGTCCCGATGTTGGAGTCAACTTTGCTTAAATCTTTGAACTGTGGAGAAGCAGGACTGGTGCCAGGTCCTGTGTTTTGATGCTTTGTTTTCCAAGAAAGCACCCACTACACTCTTGGGGTGGTTGGCGTTAAGAAGGGCATCCAGCTGTAGAAACATTGCCAGATCAAATTGGAGCTTGGTGCAGCCTCCTGGCTTGCCAGTCCCTAGTCAAACCGTTCAACCCATGCTAGCATGGAAAACAGATGTTAAACGCTGATGATGTTGATGATGAACCCTCATTTCAGTACTATATTTAAGAGATGAGGAAATATCCGTCAAATGTAAATAATGAACCCTCATTTGTCGTTCATGAGGGAATCCATCATATATATATATATGGTGGTTGTCTACTCCTTATGCAGAGTTCGACCACCTCCTGTACCTACACCTTAGCGCTATCATGGCATCTGATGTGGCTTTTTAAACCAGACAATGCTTGAAAAGATACCCACACTGATTGCACATCCGATTTGGACCACCAAGAGCTGCAGATAAATTCTGATCTTTGTGGATCTTAAAGTGTCTTTTCAGGCCTCCGTTGGATTTGCAAACCTGGCATATACTGCATTCAAAGGTGTGCACAGACATATAGGCAGAATAGTTGATAGAGGTTCGTTTTCCATGGGTTCACAGATGAGATTTGAACCCAGAAAAAGACAGGCATGGTCTGTGACAGACTGTGCACACAAAAAGGTCATTGTCGTTCACCTCAATTGTTACATTCTTCCTTAGATCTCTTTTGAGTCTTACATGCATTATCCTGGCCTCTTCAAATGCTTTCACTCCACTCCAAACTTTTGTTGGCCATCCAACTCAATCCGAAGCAAGGGTTTCTATGTCTTCTGGATCCATTCCAAGTGATTTCATAGTAATCCTTATGTCGTCCTTAAATCTTTTTTTAGGTTTAAGCCGATAGCGTTTCCCCTCTGCAACCATAAAACAGCTGTTTTGGCATTCGTTCATCTGCCATTCAAACAATATGGCCATACCATCTCATTTGGTTCCTCAAAATCACAGCTTTAATTGAGGTGATGCCTGCAGATGTAAGGACATCTGTGTTTGGAGTAAAAGAACTCCATTTAATTTTTTAAATGCGATGAAGGCATTTTTGGTGGAATTGTTCTAACAATTTAAAATGCCTTTCATAACAAGTCCAAGTTTCACAGGAATACAACAGGGATGGTAAGCCAAATGATTTGTAAAGAGCCAACTTTGTATTCTTATTTATATGTCGTTGGCACCAAATGCGTGATTCTAAGCCATCTAATGCTTTTGCTGCCCTTTGAATTTGCAGATGTATTTCTATATCAAGATTTCCATCATTTTGTACAGAGCTTCCAAGGTAGATGAACGAATCGACAACCTCAAATAACTTATCCTTAACAAAAATTTTAGGCGGGGTTACAAACAGCACCACATG
>NC_068995.1:33745050-33761703 GCF_001194135.2 Octopus bimaculoides
TTCATATCTCGATGCAAAACTCTGATCATGTTTACAAATTATTTTTCTGGGCAACCTATTTTCCTTAGAATCAGTCACAGAGCATTTCGATTAACAGTATCGAATGCTTTGCTCAAATCAACAAAGCAATGGTATAGAGCAAGATTCTGTTCAATGCACTTTTCTTGTAATTGTCTGACAGTAAAGATACAATCATCTGTGCCCCTGGAGGAACGAAAATCACACTGAGACTCAAACACTACATTTAGAACTACAAAAGTATTTAAATGTTCTAAAAAAATGCGAGCAAGTACCTTTCCAACCACAGACAAAAGCGAAATCCCATGAAAATTACCACACAGATCCTTTGGCCCTGATTTATACAAGGAGACTAAAACGGCATCAATCCAGTCTTGAGGCACTTTCTCAATTCTCCAACAGTGACAAATTTATATATTTAAGAGTTCAAACATTTTGTCATCCCCATATTTCAAGACTTCTGTACAGATTCCATCAGACACTGGAGACTTATTGTTATTCAGCTTATTCACAGTTAAATAAATGTCATTTAGAGTTGGTTCAAATGCCATCTCTTCTATAACTGGAAAGTGTTCGATTTTTTTAATCATCCTGATGGTCTATTCAAAAGTACAGAAAAATATTCTACCCAGCGCTTATCAGTCAGAAGCAAATGTCACTTTGCTGTTCTCACTGGAGCTACTGAAGAAGATTTTGGGTCATATACCTCCTTAACATAAGAGTACAAACCCATGGCATCATTTCTATCAGCTGCATTTTGTGACCCTTTTGCTCTATCATTCCACCATTTCTGTTTAATTTTCCTTAGAACAGCCTGCACTTTCCTTTTCAGCTTTCTATAAGCTTCGTTTGAGTTGGGGTTCAAGGACTGAGAAAAAAGTGTACTGCCTAAGTTTTGTTTTTCTAAAAGTAGATCATGAATTTCTGCTGATCTATCTGAGAACCAGTCACTGGACTTACGTGAATTAAATCCCACTGACTAACTTGCAGCCTGAAATACTTTTGTTTTGAAATCTTCCCATAGATTGTTTGGGTCAAGATTGATACTTTCTATAGCATCGTGGAATCTTTGCAAGTTGCTTGATAATTTAAAGTTTGCAACATTTAACTTTTTGGGTACCTTAAGACCAGGCTGTCGATTTTTAGGCATTACCGAAAAATCTATTTTTCCATGCACTAGATGATGGTCAGTCCAGCTCTCTGCCCTTCACATGGCCCGAATGCTAGAAACATCTTTCATATCACGTTTTCTGATCAGAATATAATGTATGAGATATCAGATTATTCTCAGTATAAAATGTCAAAAGAGCTACTCCATTTTTATTACATTTTCCAATCCCACGTCGACCTAAAACAGGCCATAAAACACAATCCTTTCCAACTCTTGCATTGAAATCTCCCAATATGACCAGCTTGTCAGAAATTGGTACTTTCTTCAATAATTGTGCGAGATCATCATAAAACTGTCCTACTGCTTCATCAGAATGGGACATTTTTGGTACATAAATACTGACAACGGTAAGAAACCTACCTTTTGTCAGTTTAATATGACATGACATGATCTCTTCAGATATACCACTTAGAAGCTCTGCAATGGAGGATACTAATGTATTCTTGAGAGCAAACCCAACACCAGATTCTCTACACTGGCCCTTAGGTAGGCCTCTCCAAAAGATAGTATATTCATTTACTTGACCCTCAGCAGAGAGACAGGTTTCAGAGAGCGCAACTATATCAAGGGAATATTTCTTAAGCTCACATGCAATAAGTACAGTATGCCTTTCTGGCCTCTTATTGAAATTATCAAGAGCCAAAATTCAAAGGATATTTATTTTTTTATTTTTCTTGGTGATTGTTTGACCACAGTGGCAGGACGACAACTGGGTCCATCCTGTGATACACTGGAACACCTGCCGAGCCAGACCTGTTCCTCCTGACTTTCCCAAGCCTTTGTTGCCATTTACTGAATCTGTTTGAGACATTTTAGAATAAGTTACAAGTGCATTTTTAGGTTTCTGCCAACCAACCAATTCAATGATTTTACTAAGATATGGTATACAGGAAGTACCTGTGCAGATGAATAATTTTCGGTGGGAGTAGCTTGCACTGCACTACCCCCACCTATTGGCCCAAGAAGACTTTTGCTGGTGTAACATGAAAATTGACAAAACCAGGAACTTCCAAGGCCTCAGGTTTTATTTTGGAGATTTCCTTCTCTTAGGTAGATTACCAGCCAAGGTTAAAGAAAGAGCTTCTACCTGCCCATGGAGTAAGCTATCCCATTCCAGACACCAAACCGACACTCAGACACTCTATAAAGTGATCAAATATCACTCTGGTGACCAACGCGGAGTAGCTCATTCATACATAAAAATAAAAAAGAAAAAAGAAAGAAAAGACAAGTACGTTATGTGATTTGCAAATGTAAATAAGAATTATATATAAATATTAAAAAGTGAAAGATATGCAATAAATATAAATATGTATATAAAAGTAAAAATATACATATACATATAAGAAAAAGTATTCTTATTTACATTTCCATATATAGAGCACCAGCTGTCTGGCTTTCGTGCTGGTGGCATGTAAATAGCACCACTTGAGTGTAACCGTTACCAACGTCGCCTTCCTGGCACTTGTGTCAGTGGCACATGAAAAGACATTCGAGCAAGTTCGTTGCCAGTACCTCCTGACTGGCCTTCATGCGGGTGGCACATAAAAGCACCCACTACACTCTCGGAGTGGTTGGCGTTAGGAAGGACATCCAGCTGTAGAAACTCTACTTAACTAGCTGTAGAAACTCTACTTAACTCTTGTTTACTATTTGAATGTACTTTTTACTGACAGCTAATTTTTTCTTGGAGGCTAATTAAATTAGGATAATTACTCGTTTCTTGGCCTGTTTAATCTAATTTCTAATTCCTCGTTTCTCTAGTTTAATTTCTCATCTGCCACGAACACTATGAATGTATTCTATACTAAACACTCCTTTCGTTTGTTCCTCATACCATCTCCCCACATTAAATTTGCTTGTTCACCCTGTCCCAACCCCCAATACCGGATATCTCGATCTTTATTTTCTCATCATCTACACCAGATATCGCTCTCCTCCCACTACCATTACCTGATGTCTCTTTTCTCCACTGCTCCTCCTCACTGGGCTGTTCTCTAAATATTACCTGCACTCTTCTCTCCCTCCTGGGACATATGCAACTAACTCAGTTGCTCATCTACTTACCAGCTATTTTTCGTTACTTTTTGTCTAGTGATCTCTCACCACCATTACCAGATGTCCCTTCTCTCAATCCCACTTCCTCACTGGTGCTGTTCTCTATACTACTTGCACCCCCACTCTCTCCCTGAAAAACGCAACTAGGTCATCTGCCCATCTACTTAACTATTCTTCGTTTCGTTTCATCCCATCTAAAAATATGCCAACAACTACCCAGTAATTTTTCCATGCACATATCAAGTGAAGGAGACAGCTAATGGGCTATACGTGTGTGCTTGTTTCCCTGTGTCTGTGTGCATCTGTGCTTGTGTGTATGTATGGATGAACTTGCTTCCTCTCTCTCTGTCTGAAATCACACCCGCCTCTTATGATGACCATAATGCTTATAGTCACAATGCCGTTAACACCTAATCCTACCTCCAGTAGGAGCAACAGTCTTAATCCTAACATGCTTGAATGTTTGAATGATATCAGGTCGGAAGTGAGAACAGATGAAGCATGCCTAGAAAACGAACATGACAACCTTCCTCTTCTTTTCAGGCACTGAATAACATCTCTCCTCCCGAAACCTCACCCCACTTTCCTTTCCCAGTTTTCAGAGTTGGCACAGTCAATGTACGCACATTGAAAGGTAGATCTAGTGAGATTGTAGAGATGCTTGAAAGGAGATGTGTTGATGTATGCTGCATACAAGAGGTAAGATGGAGAGGAGCTTCAGCTAGGGTCCTCACAGGCAAGGCACATAGGTATAAAATCTTCTGGCAAGGTAACATGGATGGAGTGGGGGGTGTAGGCATACACCTTGCAGAGAAATGGGTAGATAAAGTCATAGAGGTTGTCAGAGTGCTTAAGCTCAGGCTAGTCTTACAGAACAGCACAGCTACAATTATCTCTGCCTATGCCCCCACAAGCGGGCCTACCAAATGATCAGAAGGACTATTTTTATGATACCCTTCTACAGGCTACTTCAAAGACGAGTGGCAATGACCTCATCTTTGCAGCTGGAAATTTTTAATGGGCATGTTGGATGGCAATCCGGTATCTTCACTGGTGTACACGAGGGCCATGGTATTGGTTCCCAAAACGATGAGGGAACTAGGCTACTGGAGTTCTGTGGTGCATATAACCTTTTAATCTGCAACACTAACTTCAGGAAACCAGACAGCCACCTGATAACTTATCAATCAGGTAACTCTGCTAGCCAGATTGATTTCATCCTCACCAGACAGCAGGACACAGGGCTGCTCTTAAATACAAAGACCCTCCTGGGTGAAGAATGTACCCCCCAGCATAGGCTAGTCATTAGTGACTTTAGGCTCAAGGCCAGAAGGATACCAAGAAGCAGACCAATCCAAAAAAGAAGGATTTGGAAGCTAAAGAACCTTTCACATGGTCAGAAATTTAGGGACATCCTCATCGAGAAATTTGATGAGAAGGAGGAGGAGCTACAGACATCGGACATAGAAGGTAGCTGGAAATTCCTACAGGACAGCTTGCTGAGTGCCTCAGACCAAGTCTGCGGATGGTGCAAAGTCCCTTCCAGACCTAGAGTTACGTGGTGGTGGAATAGTACGGTAGACAAAGCCATTAGAGCAAAGAAACAGGCCTGGAAAGCCTGGAAGGGTTGGGGTAGCAGGTTGTTTTCGTATTTCTTATTTCATGTTGTTTTCATATTTCGTATTTCATGTTGTTTAGGTTTTGTGACATCCTGTACCCATATATATATATATATATATATATATATATATACACACACACACACACACACATAAGTATGTAGTAGTAGTGGTAGTAGTAATATTTTGCATTATGAATTCAGAATTGATTTCCCAATTAAGGAATAAATTGTATATCAAATGAAGAATAAATTGAATTTAGAATAACAGATTTCTATACGACATATTTTGCTTTTTTCTTCCAATATATAAACAACAATTTCATTCCTGGGCAACGCTGGGTGCCTCTATATGTAGAGAGAGAGAGGAGAGAGAGAGATGTATATAGATAGATATAGATATATATATATGAATACGTACATACATATTATCATCAAAGATTAATTTTCCATGCTTGTATGCGTTATGGGTCTTCGCTGGTTGCCCTTCTTGTCACCAATTCCTACTTGTTTTCCAAGTGAGTTAATTATCTTCTAGTCTATTGAACAACAAACAGCCTGGACATGTTTTATCTGGAGAACTGGAAACAAATGGTATCATATGAACAAGCGTCTTGTTTACAAAATTTCACACAACACATCAAAATATGTTAAGAACCTAGACATGCTTTCACTGCAGACTGCAAGTAAATGAAACTGTTAGTAAACTTACTGTTTGCAATCAACAAGCGAGCACACACACAGTCACACATACATACATGATGAGCTTCTTTAAGTTTCTGTAAACCAAATCCACTCACAAGCCTTTGGTCAGCCTAGGGCTATAGATGACATTTGCTTGAGGTGCCATACAGTGGGACTGAGCTTGAAAGTCCCACAAATCTAAACACACACACACCATTATATATATATATATATATATATATATATATATATATATATATATATATATATATATATATACATAGAGAGAGATGTAGATATATGTATGTAGATGTTATAATTGTGTGAGGCATGCATAAGAGTTGAAAGACTGTGGAAAAAAAAACTTTCACAGAGTAATTAAACATCAAAACAAAAACAGCAAGAAGATATAAAAAAAAGAAGAAAAAGACAACACCAACAGAGATGTGATGAAATGAATGGAGACAAACATCAAGAATATTTAAAGCTAAACTATGAATGATATAAAAATGCAAATCATCCTTTCTTTCTTAAATAGGTCCTCTTAATATCATTCTGTGGAATTTACATAGGTCCAACTAGTACACACACACACAAAGATTCTTTCAGTTTCTGTCCACCAAATTCACTCAGAGGTCTTTGCTTGGCCAGGGAATATAATAAAAGGAACTTTTCATATCAAGGAAACATCACCTTACTCTACTCCTCTACACATGTACAACCTCACAGTCACTCCAAATGCTGGACCTCACTACTACTGAGGATCTCTAGTGGTGAAAGCACATCCTTATCATGGCTAAAATCCAATCCATGGCCAGAAGATATTTCAGCCCCTGACAACTGGTGACACCTCTCCAAGGCCCAAGTGAGGTCCACAATGGAGTACTGCACCTACATCTGGGTCAGTGCTGCTGCTATATGCGCAGACATCCTGTTTTGCAACCAGAGAAGGGCTGCATTTAATTACAAACAGAAACATTCCAGCCTTTGGCCCAAAGGCATATTATCTCTTCTCTCTATCTTTTCTGTCACTACAATAATGGCCTCTGCTCCTCAGAATATGCTGGTCTCATACCTTAAGCACTCATGCATCCAACCCACCTTGTCTCTCCACCACTCATCCCAACTCCTGACCAGGAATAACCACTACGTCTAGTCATTTCTTCCCAGAACACTGGCCCACTGGGATTTCCTCTCTGCTCATATTTTTCCTATAGGTGTAGTTCTTTAACTGTTTGAACAGAACATTTAACAGCATCGACCTCGCCAGTTTCTGAGGGTCAGTATGTCTCAAGGGCACCACCTCAATCTTAACTGGTCTCATCAGGTCTGTTAGAGTCATGAGTACTGTCCCTTCCTTCAGACTCAGGATGGCATATTTAAGGTGGTCGATTGATAACCCCATCTGAACGTCGGATATCACGCCTTATGGTGTTCTGATTTCAAATTTCGCCAAGATCAGCTTTGTCTTTCATCTTTTTCAGGTTGATGAATAAAGTAGTTATCAAGTACTGAAGTCGACCGTCTCTCTCTCTCTCTCTCTCTCTAAGACATCAACTGTGTTCAAGCCTGGAAAGAAATGGAATTAGCCTGGTTTAAAATGTGGAACATGTGTCACAATGCCGACCACAGGAATCCTACAGGAGTTGAGGGCCTCATCTCCATGTTACATCTATACACACACACACACAGACACACACATAATTAGCAACTTATCCCCATCTCTGACCGTACTCATGCCATTGTACATTTACTAGGTTTGACAACTATTTCATCAAATCGTACATTCCGAATTCAATGTCAGCATTTTCCTTATAAAATTATATTTGATACACGACATTGAGTGATCCTTTAATTAATGTTTAACAGTTTTTCTGTAATCCTACTTATATGCAAAACATAGGCACAATCAATGCGTGTGTGTTCGCATGTTTGTGATCAGTGAGCAGCTTTCAAAGACGTTCTCTCCGATCATAAATGAGAATTAAAACTATATTGTTGTGCTCATAACAATAAATGGTTCTGACAGAAGGAATTGATATTGCAAATGAGTGGCCAAATGTCTTTAAAGAATGAGTAGAATGAGTCCGTGTTTCTTCTGGTATGTGGGTGTATGTATGTAAGTTCCTGTAAGCTTCTACAAGCAGTATGCAGAAGTGAGTTTTAGCAAATTAGTCGTTCGAGACTTGTCAGCTGATAACAAACTATATATAAACACGTTTACTATCAGGTTATAAACGACAAATAGGTAGTTAAATACATAACGAAATTCAAAATGCCTTATTAAATGACGTGCTTTCTTACTAATAATCTCGTGATGAATCGCAGTTACGATATATTTGAAATGAGAGTCAACACGGATTTTTTTTTTTAAATTGCTTCTATTGGAAATTAAATAAATGTCAGTACCCAAAAAAGACGCGAGAATAATAAAAGGCAAAACAAATAAACCAGTAACTGAAAATTAAACAATAGAAAGAGCATGTGTAACAAAACAAAAACTATTTTGCCTTAATGTGCTTTTTTTTCCTCGAATCTAAATTGCTTCCCTACATGACAACTAATATTTAAGAATATTTCTTCACTAAACCATTCGCATTTAATCTGGATCACAATTTCCAACCACATATCCAGAGCGGTCTTTATTTCAATTTCATTTAGAAAAGCAACGAGAGATAACATTGTTACTACCCAAGACTCGTTGTGAAACAAACACCATATTGTCGGATTCCGCAACGGTCATTCCAACCAGCAAAGATTACACTATTAATTCGACAATAAGCTTATTTGTGTTAATTCATTATGACACAACAAATTTTCTTACAAATTTCACTTACCTTTCGGCAATAAAATTGGTATCAAATAATTGCTTTTAATTTTAAAGCCAATTGAGTTTAATAAGGGAGGTAATCTATAAGTGGAGGCTCGAATTGTTACTTCCGAAGAAAATTGACTCCGAAAGTTTCAGACAATCAAAACACATTCCCTTTTTGATCAATCTGATCACTATTCAGAGTGCCACCTATTTTCTATTAGTGCCAAATTTTCTAGACATTAGTTTGACGCTTTTTTTTTTAAATGTAAAACGTGCATTTCATTTTTATGGGAATATAACACGTATGTACATATATAACACGTATATACATATATAATACAAAACCATATTAAAATACAATTCCCAAACCGAAGAAAACACTACTACCTCTTATGATTCTCGTCGTCTCTCCATATATATATATATATATATATATATATATATATATATATATATATATATATATATATATATATATATATATATATATATATTGATAGAAAGGACAACAAAAGAAAGAGACCTCGATATTATGTAAATAGAGGAATTTATCTGTAAAAATGTGACAATTATTCGGTAACCATGATAAAACTCCGAGTTTTATCATGGCTATCGAATAATTGTCACATATATTTACAGATATATATATATATATAAAACAAACGATGGATAGATGTCAATTCATTACAACTGTTTCCAACGAATTTTTTAATTGATTAATGAGTACATTATTTCATTATAAAAAACCATTTTCTTCAGATGAATACATGAATATATATGTATATGTAAGTCGTCTAAGAGCCCATAAGCCAGGAAAAAATGCACTCTTATCTGTCAATAGAGTGAGTATATATAATAGCTACCTCTGATGAACACAGAGTTACATAATCAGACTGTTACCTAACATTCTGTTGAATCCCTAATGCAAAAGCGATTGGTAAGATTGGCTGTAATGGCTATATAATACTGTACCCTTTGATCTGGGCTACATATGTTTCATACTGAGTGGAATCTCAGAAGTAGTAAAATCCAAGTGAGGTGTATATCACCGGCTACTCTTCAGGCCAAGGATATCTTGATTAGGATAAAGGCTACATTGTTGCAAGGAGGTACATGTTGATGCAAAGAATCTTTGGCGAGAAAAGTAGCCAGTGATATACACCTCACTTGGATTTTACCACTTCTGAAGTTTCACTCACTATGAAACATATATAGCCCAGATTTCCCATACTCTATTCTGTAATTCTTATATTCTTTTTTGCACACTCGGCAATCCTGGTTGCCTACTGAGGAATATAAAAAGAATTTTTTTCAGCTCATCGTTCTTCAATAAAAGAAAAAACATCTGCAACTTTCTGCCTTGATAAACCACTATTGTTCCTGAAAGTTGTTTTTTTATATTTAGTACAGACTGCTCGGAGCTAACTTTCTTCCTACACCTTGATCCCTGGATCTTACATTTATATATATATATACATATATATATATATATATATAGTTTCAAAAAAACACAAAAAACAATAACAAAAAAACAACAAAGTGAGGACGTGATACGGATAGTGTTATTGGATGCTCGGGAAAGGAAGGAGAGAGAGTATAACGTTTCGATCGGAGATCTTAGTCAGAAATATAGGAAAAGTCCAAAGTAGGGAAGACAGAGAAAGAAAATCGCCAACGATGCACACGCGGTCACATATTGGAATATATCAGTACAGGACGTCGCCAACCGTGCAAACAACACGAAGCATGAAAACCAACGACTCAAATATGCAAACAACGAGAGAAAACATGGAAAACAAGACAAGCAACACAAAGTCGACCCCCATCAGCTGTCGGCTGTCCATCTACTTATTTCGAGCATTCAACAATATGAGTCTTCGAAGACAGCTGCTCCCACAAATTCCAAACCAATATCTTGGACCTATAGAGGGTCAAAGTTGGGACAAAAACAGGACAGTAGAGACATACAAGGAAAGCGAACAAAAACAAACATGGAGGGTCATTAGACCAGAAATCTTAACCTTTTTGATGCGACTCTACTCTATATTGTTTTCTCTCCATCTTTCTCTAATTCCCGTTTTCTCCCCTTCACCGTTTTCTATCTCTCTCTCCCCCCTCTCTCTCTCCCCCTCTCTCTCTCCCCCTCTTTCTCTTTTTCTCTCTCCCGTTGCTCACACCTGACAATCAACCATCTTTCTTTTCCTCACGTGGCCATCTTTCTTTTCCTGCACGGCGTTCTAAGGACTGGTCGTCTTCTATCTTTTCTCTTTTCAAAGAAAATATTACTTTCAGTGTTTCCAATCATGTTTGTCCCTGCTCACCCTCCCTGCATGTCTCCACTGTCCCGCCCCTGATAAAAGCAATGGTGGTAGGACACCTGAAGATTTAGAAGATAAAAAGAAATCTCACAAAATCTTGCATTCCATGGGGTGACTATTACTGAAAAGAAGAGTGTTTTCATGCAGAAGAAATTATGCTTTTAGGATACAAAATAGCCAAACATTGTATTCAACTGGATTATAAATTAGTAAAAAAGATTTTAGAATTGAAAATTCCAAAGAGAAGATAAGAGAATTGAAGTCGCACTACGCATACAAACCACTCGCCAATCCTGTCCTCTTGGCCCTGTCTCATTGTATCATTGCTATTTGCTAACCCCCCACGACCTGTGTGTTCCACCCACACATACCAAGAAAACTTTTCATACACCCTACCTCAACAAATCAATCTACATCTCTTCTCTTCTTCACATTTCCTCCTTCATAAACTATGCCTACCTCTCACTCCCCAATTCTGTCCTAATGGCCTTTTTCTTTGTATCATTGCTATCCAGTAACTCTACCCCGCTCTATATATACCCATGTTTTCACCACTCACATTCCCCATCTCCACACTCTCTAATCATGCTTCTTTTACAGTATCCTGCCACTTACATTATGACCTTTGAATCTCAAGGGTATGCCCTGGCACTAGCCACCATCTATATATCTCACTTCCTTTACTCAACCATCCCATTGATGTTCTGATCCCCATCTCTTGTGAATATGTCTAGTACTTTGCCACCATCTCTATCCTGCTGTTTCCCACTCTCTCTCTCCTTCTCCTGCATTTCCCTCAGGTTGGATAACCATGTATCTCCTTTGCAGCAGCATACCTGTTTCTGTTTTCATTCTCTCTCTCTCTCTCTCTCTCTCTCTCTCTCTCTCTCTCTCTCTCTCTCTCACTCTCTCCAGGTAACCTTGTACCTCCTTTACAGCAAGACATCTGTTTCTGTCTCTATCTCACTATAACCTTTCATCATCTGACACAAGGTCACCTCCTCCAATGCCCCCTCCCCACTCAAAACATTTTTGTCTTGCAAGTCACTTGGTGACCCTGTCAGTGGAAGTTCTACTTAAAAAGCATCCAGTCCACACTGTAAAGTGGTTGGCATTTGGAAGGAAGGGCATCCAGCTGTAAAAACCACACCAAAACTGACCTCGCCTGTGTTTGTGCCACATAAAATGCACTAAGTCCACTCTGCTGGGTGGTTGGTGTTAGGAAGGGCATCCAGCTGTAAAAATCATGCCAAAACTGACCTTGCCTGTGCTTGTGCCTTGTAAAAAGCAGTAAGTCCACTCTACTGAGTGGTTGGTGTTAGGAAGGGCATCCAGCTGTAAAAATCCTGCCAAAAGTGTCACAGAAGTCTGTTGTAGGCTTCTGCCTGGCCGGCTCCTGTCAAACCATCCCACCCATACCAGCATGGAAGATAGACATTGACCAATGATGATGATGATGATGATTCATTCCATATTATTCTGAGGAAGTTAATAGGATTTTCAAATTTAAGAAGAAAGGACAAAACATGACATTGTTTGAAAGATTATGCAAAGATTTGACAAAAACAATCTGTTGTACAAATATTTGATACCATAAAAGATGTTACTATAATGTTATTACTAGAGATGCAAATCCAACAGCTGAAAGAAATTATTCTAATATCGAATGAGAAGCTTTGGCAATTGTATGGACGGTGCAAAGAGTCCAATATTTCTTATGAAGTCGAAACTTTTTTCTTAAAAATGGACTATAAACCATAATTCAAGATGAGATCTGCCTAAAGTAACGTCAGCAAGAATATGAAGATGGGTAATTCAATTAGCTGCATATAAGTAGGAACTATTATACGTTGTAAAGGCATATGGCTTAGTGGTTAGGTTATTTGGCTCACGATTGTAAGGTCATGAGATTGATTCCTGATGGCGTGTTGAGTCCTTGAGCAAAACACTTCATCTCACATTGCTCCAGTTCACTCAGCCGCCAAAAAAGAGTAGCACCTGTATTTCAAAGAGTCAGCCTTGTCACATTCTGTGTCATGCTGAATCTCCATGAGAACTAAGTTAAGGGCACACGTGTCTGAAGAGTGCTCAGCCACTTGCATGTTAATTTCACAAACAGGCTGTTCCATTGATTGCATCAACTGGAACCCTCATTGCCGTAAGCGACAGAGTGCCAGTTATTATACATAAAAGTCAATACTAATTCTCGTGTAGATTCCCTATCTAGACTAAAGTTTGAGGAAGCTGTAAAAGATGAAAATAATATTACTAGCACATCCTTTATTTGGTAAAGCGCAAACTATAATTAATTACTTATTATTCATTAATTTATCTATGTACCCACACAGTCTTTGTTTATTCCATGCCGTATGTACACTTTAGAAATCCTAAACCCTATTTTCTATCCAATTTTTCCTCATTTCCATTTTCACGCTCTTTTGTTATTCACTTATTTATCTAATTTTGTCACAGTTTGGCTGACCACATACCATGGGTTACAGTGTTGCAACATGGCTTAGCAACCATTATCTTGGCTTATGCGCCTCAGTCAGGGCTACCTGATGAACAGAAAGACCGTTTTTATGATACCCTCTTGCAGACTAGCTTGTCAACAAAAGACAGGGCCCATCTCTTTGTGGCTGGTGACTTCAATGGGCATGTTGGACAACATCCACGAAGCTTCCATGGTGTACATGGTGGCTACGGATTTGGCTCCACAATGAGGAGGGAACCAGGCTGCTGGAGTTCTGTGATGCAAATGATCTTATGGTCTGTAATACTAACTTCAGGAAACCTGCCAGTCACCTGTTCATCTACAAGTCCGGTGGACACACTAGTCAAATTGACTACATTCTCACCAAGAAACATGAAAGATGGCTACTTATAAATGCCAAAACATTCCCTGGTGAAGAATGCACCCCACAACATAGGTTAGTTGTTAGCGACTTCAGGATCATGGCTAAATGGCTGCCCAGGAGACGACCGGCATGGAAAAGAAGGGTTTGGAAGCTTAAAGATTCTGTGAATGGAAAGAGATTTAGAGACGCATTACTTGAAGCTTTTGATGAAAAAGAGGAGGATATAGCATCCCATAATGTGGAGGACAACTGGAGGTTCCTACGGGACAACTGGAGGTTCCTACGGGACAACTGGAGGTTCCTATGGGACAACTGGAGGTTCCTACGGGACAACTAGAGGTTCCTACGGGACAACCTGTTGAGGGCTACTGATCAGATCTGTGGATGGTGCAAAGTCTTCTCTCGACCTAAGGTAATGTGGTGGTGGAACAATGTAGTTGACAGGGCCATTAGTGGGGAAAAAAACAGGCATGGAAGGGCTGGAAGTGTGGTGGTAGCAGCGAACTGTATCAGATTACCAGAAGGGACGCTAGGAGACTGGTTTGCTCAGCCAGAGTGGAAGCATCGTGTTCTGCATCATGAGGACCAAAAACTTGAAGGCAATGAACAGCTGGAAGATGAACAACATTAGAAATCTTTCCATACATATATTTCTACACAAGATTCAGTTAAGTGAAGAGTGACTAGTATTTTCACGAAATACAGACATAGTAAAAGTACACAGGACTGAGATGTATGAATGAGTGGTTATTATTTTCACGAAATTGTCATAATGAAAGTATCAGATGTCAGCTAACAAAACCTCTCTATCAAAATTTCCACAGAATTTAGACAGAAAGGAAGTACAAAAATTGGTTTTGATGAATATATTGGGGAGAGGACAACTGGAGAGAGAGGGAGTAGAAAGTTATAATTATATTTCTAAGTAATAAAGCCTCTATTGAATTGTTAGGAATCATAGCCAACCTTTCCATCATAACAATATAAAAAAAATTTTTTTTAAATGATGGGTCTTGTTAAATTTCTTCCGACCATTCGAATTTTAAATTTTCAGCAGATTATTTTTTTAAGTTTTGATGTTTATGCATGCTGGTGACAAAAATTGCATTCATTTTTTTCTAGAAATTAATAAAGAAATTTATTGATTTAAGAAGTTAAAAGGATTTAAAGTTATGTAATTTTAGCTAATCAAAGACCTCCATTACTGGCATATCAGAAGTTGCAGCTGTCTGCTATCATGTGTCTAGAAATAAATAACAAACATTGGAGTAAATATTAATACATCCACACACATTTATAATATTCAATATTGCAAAGTTTGCTTTCACGCATGCTAAGTATATGTTTGTCATTAATACATATAATGTGTTTATGATTATGAGTAATAATATACTTAGTGTCGCTGTGAATTAAAAATAATATCTTGATTCATTGGTGCTCTAATTATGAATGAAAATTTAACAGAAACAGTATATCTCCAACTATATTATACATTGTGTCATCCTGTTTGTATTTTAATCATAATGATGTAGATTAAGAAAGATTTGACAGTTATTTCCAGCTGGTCAAGAGACCACAGAGGCCTCATCTTTGTTGTGTATGCTGATCTCCATGACAACAAACAGCTGTGACTTCTGATATGTTGGCAATGGAGGTTTTTGACTGGCTAAAAACTACATAACTTTAAATTCTTTATTATTAAGTTTTAGAGAGAGAGAGAGAGAGAGAGAAAAAAATGAAGGCAATTTTCTGTATCACCATGCAAAGCAAAACTACATCAAAACAACATATTTTGTAAATAATCTAGTGAAAAATTGAAATGCTTCAAGTAGTTGGAAAAAATTTAACAAGATCCCAAATTATTCTTAATTGCATAGGAGATATCGTCTATTACAAACAAACTGTTTGCAACTCAGTATCAAAAGAAAAAGAATTCTGTTGTTGCCATAGAGAGTAATTCAGCTATAATCAACGATCTCACATTCATGATCAAGGTGAAAGTAGTACAACTGACTCAGTCCTCAATACAATGAGCATGCAGCTCTGGAAGGGTTATATGGATTGGGCAAAGATTTGCTCTTCAACGTGGTCTACAAAGAAATTTGCATAATTGGGGCTCATCCTAGTTTCCTTAGCCATCCACTGTTTGTAAAATTCTCCAGAGAAAGAAAAGTAATTGAGGGTTAAGATGAGCTCAGCTAAGTGAAAGAGTGTGGTGGTACTGAGTGGGTGACTGTCTTGGAAGTGTTTAAAAGCTGATAGGCTGTTGCTGTTAGGGATGGCTGTGTAGAATGACTTAATGTCTCTGGTTAGAAAGAGCTCAGACTGTATACAGATTTGTGTACATGTATAAATTGGTGGTGTTAGTGGGGGTGTGGAGGATATTGGTCAGTGTGTAATTGTCAGGTGAATGGTGTGGAAGCATGTGTAAAAATATAACTAAAGGTGTCAAGAAAGTTATGTGGGATGGGGTGTGCAAGGAGATATTATTTGTGTGAGTGCACGTAAACAAAAAAGCATTTTAGGGAGGAAAGTGTATTTTGAGGCGTGTGACAGAAAGACAAAGAACAAAGTAATCAAAAAGTTTGAAATGGCAAAAATTCAAGAAGAGACAAAATACTGTAATGTAAGATAGTAGAGGGGAAAATATACTGGAATGCTGGAAAATGGACAAAAGAACAAAGATGTTATCATTATGACTTTGCCTTTCATCCTTGGAATCGATAAAAGGCAATCAATCATTTTTTGGTCTCAGACATGTCACTGGTAATTTCCATAAATTTTTTTTATTTATTTACTTTCATTTTCATGACGTGTCAAAGGTGACATTTGCTTTGAATTTGGTGAAAAGTGAAACTTCAAGGCAAATGCCTTCGACACATCATGACGACAAAAGTAAATAAATGAAAAGGTTTTACCCAGAGTCCATGGAATCGACTTGACTCCCACCCCAACCACTGTAAATTTCTGGCCTTGTGCCAAAATGTGTAACCATTAATTTTTTTTTTTAAAGATATGGAAGGAGCAGAAAAATATTGAGAATAAATGGAGCCAACAAAGTAAAATACCCCCCCCCCCCACACACACACATACCAAATTTCATTCTTGAAAAA
>NC_068995.1:33761755-33762539 GCF_001194135.2 Octopus bimaculoides
TGAGTGGTTGGCGTTAGGAAGGGCATCCAGCTGTAGAAACTCTGCCAAATTTAGATTGGAGCCTGGTGTTGCCATCCGGTTTCACCAGTCCTCAGTCAAATCGTCCAACCCATGCTAGCATGGAAAGCGGACGTTAAACGATGATGATGATGATGATGATGATGAGTGGGTGTTAAATGGCTGTGGAGCCAATAGCGGTCACGTAGCTGAGTGTCAAATGAAAGGGGAGAGAGAATATGGTAATTTAAAGCTAAGAATTTAAACTAGTGTCAAAGAATGGATACGTGTGAAAAATGCTTGCATTTTAATGAAAATTTCTACACAGATGTAGTTTACTATGCTGATTACGGAAATCACAGCAATTATTTGAAAAATGAACTGTAAAAAGTTATGTATTTTTCAAGAATGAAATTTGGTATGTGTGTGTGTGTGTGGGGGGGTATTTTACTTTGTTGGCTCCATTTATTCTCAATATGTCATCGTGTTTTTTTCTTTCTTTTTTTTTATTCCTCGAGTAATGATGTTACAAGAATCACAATCTGGGTATTCTTTCACCTTTAGCAGCATAACTGTCAAAATTAGATCAGCTGGTTGTTCCTTAATTTCTGTAAAAATGTTTTATTTACTTTCAGTTTCATGATGTGTGGAAGGTGACATTTGCTTTGAAGCGAGAGAAGGTGAAAGATGTATGTGCGTTTATAAGAAATGTACAAGTATATGAAAAATAGTGGGTGTATGTGTGTGTGTTTGTGTGCGTGTGCATGCGCAGTGTTCAGCTCTATGT
>NC_068995.1:33762549-33768388 GCF_001194135.2 Octopus bimaculoides
ATTATTATTATTATTATTATTATTATTATTATTGTTATTATTATTAAGGCTGCAAGCTTGGCAGAATCGTTAGCACGCTGGGCAAAATGCTTCGCGGCATTTCGCCCATCGTTACGTTCTGAGTTCAAATTCCGCCGAGATCGACTTTGCCTTTCATCCTTTCAGGGTTGATGTAATCGACTTGGTCCCTTCCCCGAAACTGATTACCTTCTGTCAAAATTTAAGACCGCAGTTATATATTTCATTGGACGCCTTCTACTTTTTTTTTATTACAATAAAACAGCAAATTATAAGTAGTGTGTATTTTCATACATACGAGGGGTTGCTGAAAAGTTCCTGGCTTTGAGGGTGTCGCGAAAGGCTTGGTTGGAAGCCCAACCTTCTGGGGTTTTTTTTACAGAGCTTAGAAAAACTGAAGGATCGCTGTAATAAGTGTATGAAGGTGGGAGGGGAATATGTTGAATAAAATCGTAATTAACTGATCCTCCTACATCTTCGTTTTCTCAAAGCCAGAAACTTTTCAGTAGGAGTGCAATAAATGGGTGCGGGTAAATTTATATATATATAAATATATATATATAGTGTGTGTGTGTGTGTGTATCCGTCCCCAATGCTTGAGAACTGGTGTTGGTTTGTTTATGTCACTGTAACATTAACGTCTCAGCTGAAGATATCGATAGAACAAATATGAGACTTATAAAATTAACTTTGTACCAGTGTCCATTTGGTCGGCGAAAATCTCCAGGGTGGTACCTCATTATAGGCACAAGTCCAATAACTTAAATAAATAAAAATAAACGAAAAACAAAAGCAAACAGAGATAATTTTCGGACTAGAACAGCCAGTCCTAAGTAATGTCTTAACATACTTTCCAGAGTACAGCAGCGAGTCGTAACTAATACCTAATTTGCTGACTTTTCCGATGGCACACAAATGTCGATGAATGGTTGAATAAACAAATCCAAGCTTCTATGCTAGTTCCTCAACAATTATGATGAGATTTTTTTTTCCACTAGGGTTTGCAGGACGTCCTCATTGAGCTCTACAGATCTTCCAGGATGAGGTTCATCTTCTAGGCTGTAGTTTCCGGCTCAGAATTTCTGGAACCACCATTGACACTGGCTTACACTTGTAGTGACTTCATTTAAGCACAGAGTAGATTCGAACCTGAATCTGTCAATTTCCTTTAACATTTCAACAGCACTTTTCTCATAGAGAAAACAATAGTGACAACAGTTACATTTACAACATGGCTTCGCTAAGCTGATTTATGTCTTTGCCACTTGACCCTTCTAACCTCTTGTCTGTGGTAAAGAAGCGAATTGAGATAACAATGGACCCAAAAAAATATCCATTGTTTTGGTTACATCTTGCATTCTTATAAATTCTAACAGCCTTCAAGGAAAAGTTAGTGAGAGCAACTGACAGAGAGGAGGCTGACCAGCTCAAACGAAATGCTGTCTTGACTGAAGTAACATCACAGAGTGACAACTATGGAGTTAACCAACGTAGAAATTGTCTCGTCCCACACTCTTTTGTTTTCATTAGCTCAATTTCTTTTCTCTGCAGCATTACCATATCTCTCTATATATACTACTATGAGATCGTGCACACACATATACAGGTTGAAATTAACTTTCTTTACTTCGCATGCTTTGATGGAGGTAAAAGTGGGGTTTTGTAGCCCCCCCCCCCAAAAAAAAAAACGAAAGGAGTGCAGTCCATGTCCTTTACCTCTGCTGAAAATGACAATGTTATTTTTAATTGTGTGTGGTAGTAATTTTTTTTTTTTTTAATTTTGGTTCAGACTCTTGGTTTAATGATTACCAATTTAAACGGCACTAACAAAACATTAAACAAAATTTGGTTGGCACTTATCAATTTATTCAATTTTTGTTTCAATTGATTTCATATTTGGTGTAGTTTGGTATAATGATTGATGTGAAATTCATTTTCGCCATGAATCAAATAAATAAAGAGTTAACAGCCTTTAGAATTTCCAAATTTTGGGTAATTTTAACCAATCGAAAGCCACAGGTACATAGATATCTGTTTCCATAGTAACAAGCCAAGCTATTACGATGCTACTTACTCGCGTGGGTCATTTTCGTGTGTAGAACACAAAATTTGCAAAGATTTTTTTTTAATTCCAAAAGATATAAAAGTTATGAGATCTGAAATATTGTAACATGCATGGAAAAAAGAAAGAAATGTAAATTACACTTACTAATAATTAAATTAAACAACATAACACATTTTATGAAATTCATAAAACACATATTTGGAATGGTAATAGTAAATTAGACAGGATAACACAGTCTAATGCATTTTATGAAATTCATAGAAGTATTATTTGTGTTATGTCACCAACAAAATTCTTGCATGTTGAAAATAAACTATCAGAGGTACCATGCATATTACGATATTTAGACTTCATGTGACTCCACATACCCTCCACTGTGTTCGTGTGAATTGTGGGAGAGCTCACACTGTGGTTCACACTGGAATGATGTGGGAGGTCATTATATACCTGCCAGCAGTCTGTAATAATTTTAGTTCCTGGCAGCATGTGCCTGTTAATTATAGGCAATAATGTAGCTGCACTTCTGTCTTGGACAAAAACTAATACGCATTTTAGACTACTGCGTTCAATCATTCCAAGAACCCAGTGACCTTGCCGATAACGCCCGTGATGATACTTTCCGTGTATGAACTTGGATTCAACAATTTTCGCAACATCTTGCCCTCCAAGGTGCACAGGATTGTCAATGCACCACATGGCACAAACATTGTGGAAGTAATTGTACCCAGTTATAATTGCTTCTGGTGCAATTCCAACTTCCCTCATTACAACACACCATTTGTACTCCATTTTGGCCCAGTAATTCATCAACGGTAGATGGGCACCTGAAAAAAAAAACCAATCCTGTCTAATGCTCCGATATCAATGGCTAACAGAACACCTCCATAGTCTTCCTTTGGATGTTCTATGCCACAGTGAAAGGCACATAGGTCGGTTACAACACTCAGAAGAATTGCGGATCCATCCTACAGATGGCAGCAATTGGATCATTGAGTTTGTGCCATTTGATATGATATGAGTGTCTCGTAGAGTCAGGTCATTAATAGAAATGACAGATTCAACTATCCTATATCGTCCAGCCACCCTGGGATCTAATGGTAGCGTTTGATGTGGATGTGTTAAGAGTGGATAAAAGGGAGATGTTGTGAAAGGATTCCGACCACCCCCATGTGACTAAAAGTGGACTGACATATTATTATAAAATAAAGAATTGTGGGTTTCTGTGATGTCATGAATGGGTGGAACTGATTTAAAATCAGTTTGTTGAAAAGAGAGAGATTCAATTTGTGATAAAAATAATGAAAGAAATATGTATTGGTACTCACCTCACAATTCAAAATGAGTAAAAATGACAGAAGTTGAAAGTGAAAGTATTTGTAAGGGCCGTGCTATGAGAGGTGACGAGAATGGCTCTTAGTACCACACCACACGGCCAATACAAATTGGTGACCCGACTTAGAACATGCATACACAGTCCTTTACAAATTGGTGACCCTACTTAGAACATGCATTCACAGTCCTACTTACAATTTTGTGACTCCCGTCTAAAGAACCATGACTCAGTCACACCATTACTAAGTAGTGACCCCGTCAAGAACTAAGATCTTCAAATTCTTTGTTCAGTGCTGGCTTTCATTTTACTTTAATGACCAACTGTCTTTTCTAATTCCACCACTTCGCTAGATATATCTTCCTTTTAGCGTCTATTTTGTCTCCCACAAAATGACTGGTGAGAGGTTCTCTGTAGCGTAGAACCGGGTGAAATTCCTCTTTCTCATTTATTATATGTACGTGCATTCGAACGTAGCCTTTGGCCACTATTTGGACCCCATTGTGTCCACTACTCTGATTGGTTGGTATTGGCGCAATTTGTCTCTTACTTGACTGAGTCAACTGTCACATATAATCAATTGGAGGCCCTAAATATGATCACGTGGGACAGCCTGTTTTCTGCCCTGTTTTGAGCCTACAGTTCCTTATAAAAACTCACCTCTCCTCGTTTCAAACAGCATAGATTACAATTATAAAGAAATTTGTGGGGGGAAAAATTTTCCAATGGGGTGAAGAGAGGAGTTTCAGATCAAGAAGTTGGAATTTCTCTGTTTTAACGGGGATTTTCCCAATTGATTTTCACCACAGCCTTTGAAATGATGGGGAGCATCTTTTTATGAAAAAACGGTTTAGAAAATTTATGATTTTTTTGCTCCCTTCCTCGCTTAATGGACCACACATGTGCTCCATTGGTGGGATATAAGCATCAACAAAAAATAGTAATTTAAATTTTTACCCCCACGTTAATTAAGCAAGGCCGTATGTGTGTAAGGAAAAAACAATTTCTAACTGAAAAGTATGCTACAAAAATGAATTATCTTTTACATACCGTTGCCAGTACCGCCTGACTGGCCTTCGTGACACGTAAAAGCACCCACTACACTCTCTGAGTGGTTGGCGTTAGGAAGGGCATCCAGCTGTAGAAACTCTGCCAAATCAGATTGGAGCCTGGTGTAGCCATCTGGTTTTACCAGTCCTCAGTCAAATCGTCCAACCCATGCTAGCATGGAAAGCGGACGTTAAACGATGATGATAATGATGATGATACCTATTTTTAAAAAGTCACTGTGGATAAATGCCAGAAATGAGCTCAGGCTCTCCAATATTTTAAATTATAAACAGAAAGAATCAAGGTCGGGGAGTGGGGTTGAAAAAATCTTAAATTTTCAAACTTTTTTTTATAGCATAAATGTATTTAAGGGGAGAAAGAAACGAGGAGGGCTGTCTTGGGATGTGCTAGAAATGACAGTCAAATCTCCCTTAAACCATACTTTTTCCTCTGAAAATACAGGCATACCTCGACTTAAGTCATTTCGATTTAATTTGTTTTCGATTATGCGTTGCTTTTCAAAAATAATATATGGAAAAATAAAAATCAAGTTAAGTCATTTTATTCGACTTTACGTCTGTCCGCCACAAATATTGGGATCGTAAAATCACCAGAAAACCGTTAAAAGCACATAAAATCAATAAGTAAGAATAAAAGCATATACAATCGTATTAAAATACGGACTGTAAATGTTAAGATACACACCATAAAGTAGTGTGGCTCAGTGAATGAAATCACGAAATCAGCTGTGTTGTCTTATTTATCAGTCTTTCGAAGCTCATATTGTAGTTCCAAACATGATTCCCGCAATTGTTTTGAATTCAGATTTGTTTACGTCTGTTTATCGACTACTTTCTAATTCTCATTCATTTGTGACTTTATTTTTTGCCTCCATAGCTCCTAAAAAAATTCATAGTGAAAGTGCTAAGCGTCATGCTATAACGCTGGAAGATAAAACGCCACAAAAAAGGTGAAAAAGTGGTAGCAATTGTACGATCTTTTGGAATGAGTCGGACAACTGTATCGACGATTGTACACAAGGACAAGATTTTAGAACATATCAAATCTGAAGCCCCAGAGATGAAGAACACTGTCATCAATAAGAAAAGAGGCAAAATCTTTGAAGAAATGGTAAGTTTTCTCTCTCTTTGGATTGTTAGGTTGAATCGTCAGCGTGCTACTATTAGTCAAGAAATCATTCAAGAGAAAGCATTGTCTTTGTTTTGAGGACCTGAAGTAAAAATATCCAGATGAGAAAGCTGTAGAGTTCAATGCAAGTCAAGGATGGTTCATGAGATTTAAGGAGCGAAGAAGTTATCACTCCATTAAGAAGCGAGGTGAAAGTGCATCGGCTGATGAACAAGCAGCAGCGGAAT
>NC_068995.1:33768398-33769391 GCF_001194135.2 Octopus bimaculoides
TGCATTAAAGAAAATCACCGAAGAAAACGGGTTTCTTCCCAAACAGATTTTTAACGTAGACGAAACTGGATTGTATTGGAAAAAATTGCCAGACCATTCATTCATTCCAAGGAAGAGAAAACTATTCCAGACTATTCTTGAAAGAACGTGTGACTATTATGTTGGGAGGTAACTGTGCAGGAGATTTTAAGTTAAAGCCATTGCTTGTGTATCATGCATACAACCCTCTACGGGCTAATTCAAAAGTATGGGTTACTGTTGTTTTTGAAGATTGGTTCTTCAATCATTTTATCCCAGCAGCAGAGAAGTACCGTAAGGAGAAGGGAATTCCTTTTATGGTTTTACTTATCTTAGATAATGCTCCTGGCCACCCGCAAAACATTGTAGATTTCAACCTCAATGTTACCGTTGTACACCTCCCTCCGAACACCATGTCTCTTCTGCAGCCAATGGATCAAGGAATAATTGCTATCTTCAAGAGTTACTATATGAAGCATACGCTGTGGCAAGCAATAGCTGTAACTGGTTTTGATGAGTCCATCACACTTCATGACTTTTGGAAAAGATACGATATCTACAAGGCTGTACAGAACATAGCAGCGGCATGGAATGATGTACAGAGCACGGCTATAGATGGTGTATGGAAGAAGCTTTGCCCGCAATTCATGAATGCTTTTAAGGGGTTTGATAATGTTGCCATCAACCAAACGCTGGTGACTACGATCAAAGAACTGGGAATGGATTTGGAGGAGGAGGATTTCACAGATTTATTTTAAAAAGACAAGCAGCTCTAACGAACGAGGATTTGATAGAGCTTTACGAGCAGCAAAATAAAGAAGAAGAAATCGAACCTGAGCCGCGTTATTAAACCATTAAGAAAATGCAGCAAGCATTTGCATATATCGGAAAAGGTCTTTGTATGTTCGAAGATATGGATCCAAATGCTGAACGCTTTTCCAAGATTACGAGGGCTTGTCACGAAGCTTTTGCTCC
>NC_068995.1:33770892-33773580 GCF_001194135.2 Octopus bimaculoides
AAAGAAATGAAATACGTTTTCTTCTTTTACAAACTTTGAACCACCACCAGGATATCTTGAAATAAATAAAAAATGTCGTTCAGAAACAGAAATGAAAATACTTTCGAACACTCATACACTACCACAATGGAGAACATAAATGTCAAAATATTCAGAAAAAATGCATTTAAAAATAATGCTGGGGCTCGTCCGGGATTCGAACCCGGGACCTCTCGCACCCAAAGCGAGAATCATACCCCTAGACCAACGAGCCACAAGCGAAAGCGGTTGTTTAGAAATAATATTTAAAATAATATAAAAGCTAGTTTGATTGGCTGTATTGTGCTTGCTCATGACAAATAGATTTTCGACGTCTTATTTACGACTTGAATTGAATGGCTCATTTGTTGGCAGATAGTGACTTATGTAAAAAAGGTGGACAGTAGTAAACGATATTTTAACGTAATCTTTGAATATGAATGACTTTCGTCATCCACTCCTTAAATGAGGTCAATAAAACAAGTCTCAAATACAACTAGACCTATTCTTAAAGGCTGATTTTGTGACGAAGGGAAACTATTAAAATGAGGATTACCGTTTCTGTTTCTTTACCATGGTCGCATTGTTAATAGATGTACTTCGTGATTCATTGGTACATTCTTTAATGTTTGCTAATTCTATTAGATATGCTTTATTTTAAGTTAAAAAGAAAGAAAAAACGGTGATTTCGTTTGAAGGACATGGATCAGTGCCCTAAATTAATTTGTCTTACTTTTCCTTGAATATGAACAAGACGTTGCTAATGGATACAAACCACCTCCATCAATTATTATTTACTTCTTGATTAAGAAACTTTTTGTGTGATCATTTTATGTTCATACATTGAGAAACGGTCGACTTATTTCGTGTTTGTATATTGTTGATGTTGCTAGGAGAGTGTGGTTAAAAGATTTGGCTGCTATTTCTAGCAGGTCAAGGGATCTAAGCGCCCCCATGAAAGAAGTTATTCAATTGATATATTTAAGGAAGTAGAAATATATTTTTAAAAAAACGTTTAAATAGGTAGATTTCTTCCAACAACTTGAATTTTTTCAGATTTTCACCAGATTTTTAAGAAATGTAGTTTGTATGCTGATGACGAAAAGTAGTTACAAGCATTTAAAGTTATTTAATTTTAGCCAATCGGAAGCCTCTGAACTGGTGAAAATTTGGGATAATTCAAGTATTGGAAGAAATTTAACAAGACGGAGATATATATTTTTTTAATATATTAAATAAGAAAATGTGTTAATTTATTTTTCAGAGGTTATTGTGAATTACAACATTGATTTACTTGTTCGGCACCAGTCGGAATTGTTTGGAGAATATTTTAGTGTTAAAAAGAAATAGTATTCACCTCTATAATTATTTTTTCTTTTTTTGCGCCTTAACTGAACAATTGATATATTCCAATAAAACGTGATTAATAAATAAAAATTTCTTCAAAAATAAGTGATGAATTTTCCTCACGGACGTAGGGTAAATAGATATTTGATTTCGAGATAAACACGAGCCAATTAACGTGGTCACTCGATCAGCAAGAAGTAACAGCCAAATTCTCTCAATACATTTCACTTTCTTGGTAAGGGTTATATTAGATGTTGGGTTAGCATGCAATTTAACATCGTAAAGTGGTGAAAGTAAATTGTCCTTATAAATGAAAGTATATTGCGATAAAACCCGAAAGTGACGACAATGAAATCCTGTAATTACAAGTAAACACTATGTGACATACTTATATATTCAATACATAACGTACGTCGCAGAAAGTACATGACAATTGAAAGTATTTGTTTGGCAACTTCCGTAAAAAAAATTTAATTGTTTTTCAGCTGAATCGCTTGTTTGTGTATTTTTTTATGTATGTATGCGCTTATGTGTGCGTATGTATGCATATAAGTACATGTATGTTTATGTGCATGTATATATATTTGTGTATGTATGTGTATACTTGTGCATGCATATACATACACAAATGTACTTACATGCACATAAAACACATATACTTACACACACAAAAAATGCATAAACAAGCGATTCAGCTGAAAAAAAGAATTGAAATTAAAATTTTTACGGAAATTGTCGAATACTTTCAATTTTGATGTTTTCTTCGAAAACAATCACATTTATGGGAAATCGTTGATGCACGAAAGGATATTCGCGAATAATTTTTCACGATCTCTAAATTTGTTTCGCCTTACATATTTATGAAGATATGATGTGAATAAATGATCGTTAGTCCCACATTGTAACCTAAGTTTCTTCTTAGTGTACAGGTGTCTCTATGGTTACATAACATGTTTTATGAAATTTTGGTATATTACCGTCGTCATTGGTTTCTATCGCATCTACTTTCATTTTTCAAGGACGATTTACTTCCACTATATTATATCGGTAAACTGCATGCTAGCATTTTTGTACTTGAGGTACAAAAGACGGGATGATTACGGGTAGAACTAATTTGCTTATAGGTGCAGTCGATAAGGGACGATTTGGCGGTACTACTAAAGCAGAGCGGACCCGAACGCGCAGTCGCGCGTCCGCGCTAGCTAGTCTTGAGTGGTCGATCCTAACCCTAACCCTATCCCTAACCCTGTCCCTAACCTTATCCCTAACCCTAACCCGCGTGTGCAAATGAATACGTGTTTAGGGTTAGGGTTAGGGTTAGGA
>NC_068995.1:33776457-33778982 GCF_001194135.2 Octopus bimaculoides
TGGAATTCCGTAAAAAAAAAAAAATCAATATATATCCATTTTACCGAAAGTTATGACGGAAAAATCGGATCTTGTGAATTTTCCGAAAGTCCCCACCCCACCACCCCAAGGTCGTCAGCGCGCATTTTTTTTTTTCATATTCGTTTTCTCCATACTTGTTAACACCCACCAGGCTGGTTTATTATTTTTTCTTGTTCCCGGCTGAAGATCTTTATATTGACCAAGGTGGTGATCAAGGTTTCTAACTTTTTAATCTCAAAAAATAACTGAAATTTTCGAAATTATCATGAACAGAAATTTTCAATGTTTTTAAATGACTTGAAAATATGAATGGCCCACTAAACTCAAACCTTCTCCCCTCAGATTCATACAGTTCTCAAACTTTAAACACATAAACACACTATACGATAAGGTAATCAGTATGCGTGCGCACAACGACCAGAAGTTATGGGATCTAGTACCGAAAGATCGCCATAGTTCAAACCGAAAATATCCCAACATAAAGAAAAATCAAAAATTTTTTCAGGTTTACAGATCAAGGGCTGAGTCCTATTTCAATGTGCATTTTAAACGAAAGTAAAATATGAAAGAAAATACACTATTAATATAAGGGAAATATAAAACAATGAAATGCATTCGGTGTCCGTACATACAGTGCTACAGTAATGTATGTATGCATGGTTTGGGGTTCAGTCCCATTGAGTGACACCTTGGGCAAGTGTTTTTTCTTCTGTAGCCTTTTGGTTGGCCAAACCCTTGTGAGTGGATTTGGTTGGCAAATATTGACAGAAACCTGTCATATTCATATGGATATATGTGTGTGTGTGTATGTTAGTGTCTCCATTGCATAGTGTTGTAAATGCTTGTTATTCATTTCCCATATTCTGCAAAAACATGTTTCACCATAGGGAAGTATTACCTTGCTAGGAAACAGATGAAGGTTGTCACAGTAAGGGTATACAGCTATGGAAAATTTGTCTCAATAAGCATGGAAAAGAGGACATTTATATGATGATGATGATGACATATCTTTAATTTTTTATTTGTTTCAGTCATTAGACTGCAGCCATGCTGGTGTAGGAGATTGCTAAGCCCTACCTGACAGATCTGAAACAGATTTCATACTCTTGTTGCTTGTCAGATGACTGTCTGATTCCAATGTGTTTTATTTCCATGTTGAGAGATTTATGAGAAATGCCTGATCTCCAGAGACCTTTGCTGGTCACGGAAGGGCCAGTCTTTTGTTTTAGGTTTGACCTACTTCCTGGCCATATCCTACATAACTGAGATAGGCCCTGTCCTATATAATTATCTCTCTAGCTCTTTTTGGTTCAACATGCTAATAGACAGCACACATCTCTATTCATGTCAGCTGTTAACTGAGAGCAATAACATTGACTGAATGGAAAGGAGCAATGTAATCTTTACTCTTTCTTCTTCATCTTTATGAACTTGCAGTGTTGTTAAAAATATGATATCTGAAGGAGATGAAAATCATTCCAACAGTGGTCAGCAAGAACACCAGATGCATTCTGTCATTTTAGGGCTTTTCAAATGCATGTACTCACACTCAGCCACATGCTCAGATGAAAATTCATCACCTTTTATATATGAAAGATTGAATAAAACATTCACTGATATTGTGAATAGCTGTCTGTCTGAATAAAAATCCAGTATACACAGTTGAAGCAGTTTTAAACAGCTATCTAAATATCGTACTTGATATATAGAAATGGAAATAATCTATTCTCAAATGCGAAATAATACTGAGCAGCATGTGTAGGATAAATAATCCTTATATTGCAGAAAAATTTGTCAGCAGCCAACATTGGCTGCTGTCAATAGCTGCTGCGATGATCTTTAGGCTCAAGGGCTTGAAGTCCAAGGCCCTTCCACCCCAGGCTTTGCTTCATTTGGTTGGATAAGTATGACAACACCAAGGTGAGGAAAAGCATGGAGGGTAAGGCTGAGGGGGCCATGAGGCAGCAGTCTGATGAAATAAGCAACAACAATGAAGAGGAGGAGGACGACTTCTTCACTGGTGTCACCCAGCTAAAAGAGAGCAGTAGGAGCCACAGGTCACTCAAGGACAAGGCCCAGAATTTGGCGAAGACCTGCTTGGAGACCAACTCCAAGGATTTACTGACAGATGCTGCCTTCTTGGGTGAGCAAGTGTTGATAGATTTGTTCATCAAGTTCAACACAGTCATTCCCTCCACTGATACAGTGGAGCATTTGTTCTCTATGGGCATGGACATCTTGAGGGCCAAGAGATTATTATCCCTGTCTGACGAAAACTTTAACATGCTAATTTTCATGAAGGGCAACATGCATCTCATGAACAAAATGGAGAACGAGAAGCAGAGGAAAAATTAAATTATGTATATATAATGTTTTTCATTTTTTGTTTCATCAATAAACTTTTTCAGTTTAATACTAATATTGTGTTTCATTTGAGAGTTTTTAAAAATCTTTTTCTGGCTCTAAAAGCCTTTAAAAACCTTTAAAAAAAAAAGGGGGGGGGG
>NC_068995.1:33779006-33786793 GCF_001194135.2 Octopus bimaculoides
AAAACTATGAAATCAGCATTATTAGGTCTTTTGAAAGTTAAAACTATAAAATCAGCGTTTTTTTAACTCTAAAGCAAATAAAAAAAAAACGGTTTTTGTTCTAAAGCCCTTAAAAAGGCCCAAAATAGCTGATTTTATAGTTTTGGCACATTTTTTAAGGTGTTTTTACATGATTTTAGGTGATTTTTTTGTTTTTTCTATAATAAAAATTAATGTTAATGGTTTATCGATAACTTCCATTACATTTTTAAAGAATTAACTGATTAACGATTATTGAAGTAAACTTTTTGGTTAATGGATTAACAGCTAGCAAAGTTAACTTTTCGATTAATGGTACCCACCTTTGCCTGCTTCTAAGTAAGATAATATTTCCTCATGACCAGATGTGTTTTCATGGAAGATTGGGAAAGAAGGATGCCACTCACATAACAGAGACATTCATTTACAACTATCACACAATGTCAAAACAAGGAGACAGTAACACGCACATACATACAATGGGCTTCTTTTAGTTTCCATCTACCAAATCCACTCATAAGGCTTTGGTCAACCCAGTATTATAGTAGAAGATACTTGCCCAAAGTACCACACAGTAGGATTGAACCCAGAACCATGTGGTTGGTTTGTAGACTTCTTACCCCAGTCATTCATTTTTGAGCTAAGGGGATTTTTGCAGACATTTCTAATTTTTTATGAGTTTCTTCTTTGACTTCTGGTTTCAGTTTGTGACCATAAACTAAAATAATGCTCTAACTGTAATGGAATTCTGAAAAAGTATCTACTTAAAGTCAAAAACTCAAAGTTGGTGCCCTCACACATAACTATGAATTCATTTCTGAAGAACTGGTCAGGTATTATTAACCAATCTAATTCTGAAAGCGTTAAAGGGAGAAATTAAAATATACTACAGAAGAGCGTATATCATTAAAAAGCGAATTGAAAGATTAGAAGTTGTAGTATTTGATTCATCATGTTCATTGTTAAAAGATTCGGATATGATGGTCTGATAGGGAATTATAAAGAAGCAAATGAAGGTTTGGTTTGTACGGTGGAATGGTTATGATTTGGCTCTGTAGTTATGTGAACATGAAAGAGTGCAATAGAGACAGAGAAAATAAAAGGCAAGTATCATTTGCCATGGGTAGTTTTTAAGTTAGATGACAAAGGACCAAGATATGTGGTGCATTGCTGTACTCAAGTAGACCTGCCCACCACAATAGAATTGAAATCTTAAAAAACCAAGGTGCCACATTAAAAACCTTTGTGTGGGTGTTTGTGCCATGTAAAAAGCACCCAGTACACTTTGTAAAGTAGCTGACATAAGGAAGGGTATCTAGCCATAGAAACCTAGCCAAAACAGACTATGGAACTTGGTGCAGCCCCTGACCATGCCAGTTCTTGTCAAGCTGTCCGACATACATATATACAATGGGCTTGTTTTGGTTTCCATCTACCAAATCCGCTCACAAATCGGAAGACAGACATTAAATGTTGATGAGGATAATAATCCTTTCTACTACAAGCACAAAGCCTGAAATTTGGGGGAGGGGTTAAGTTAATTACATTGACCCCAGTATTCAACTGGTACTTAATTTATTGACCCTGAAAGGATGAAAGGCAAAGTCAACCTCAGCGGAATTTGAACTCAGAACGTAGTGACAGGCGAAATACCGCTAAGCATTCCATCCAGCGTGCTAACTCTCAGGTGCTTTGTGTTGTAGCTCTCATGTAAAGTCTAGCAGAATCAACAGCTGATATTGAACAGTAACTGTTGTGAAAGTCTGTCTCAGCTGCTCTCTTGTCAACTCTTTCATTTACTGTCCTTCTTTACCTTTTTGTTCAAATGTTATATCCAGGTTGTTTGATTGCTCTCGATTACTTTGATTGACCAGTTTAATGATGGTATCATCATTTGATTTTTTTTTGTCTCTGAGAGTCATTGCTTAGTCCTTTTGATGATGTTATCAATGTGATATTTGTGAATTTGGTCAATCTTTTGCTGACACCAATCAGTCAATTTTGATGTCATTTCAAACAAAATTAATGATCAGTTTCTTGACGGTATCATCAATCAATATAAAAAGCATGGTTGTCAATCAAAAATTTCCGAATTGAAAATAACAAGTTCAGTATTCAAATATAAGTGTTGATTATGTGGTTCAAAACTTCAGATTATTTGTATTTTTCAGTTTCCATTTTGGTTTTCTATTTTATCTTTAAATTTTATTTTCAGTTTAATCATACTTTAAGAGCTCAGCTGAAGAACTTAGTTCCACTATTTAAAATTCTTGGAAGTTTCACCTTTTTTATATCATTATAGAAGCAGATAAAATATCATGTGGTATTTAGTTACATCTCTTGATTTGAATTCCATTCACACAGGCCACCTTTGTCAGTTTTCTTTCCAGTCAAGCACTAATAAATTTGTTACAAACCTATTAAATTTACATGAGCAGCTGGTGTTGCCTGAGAGCAAGGCTTGGGTTATATGCAATTATAATGTAATAAAATAAAAGAATCCTTTTGTTACTAAATACTTTTGTAGTGAGATGATGCATTCATGCTTTCCAAGCTTTGAATGATGGCATTAAGCTAATGCAATTGTGGCTCAGCCAATGAGATCAAGTGGTGATCTGAAATCTTCCCAACAAATAGTTTATAGAATCTTCAGGAACTTTTTGCTGATATTATATAAACAGAGGGAAAAAAATCTAACATGGGATCATTAACACACACATCCAATGGTAAACATTGTGATTATTAACAGTATCATATGAGATAAATAACACTGTTATATAGGATAGTTAACTCTGTTTATGCTACTACATGTGATTGTTAACACTTAACAGAATATGGGATCCTTGACACTATTACATAGGAATTTAGTAGTGTTGCTAGGTGAAGGAGCATCTTCAATCGTCACATTTTTTCATCCCATACATCACATTGACTGATACTTTGTCTCACCTTAAACTAAGGGAGCCGACCATTTGAATAATAAAAGTGTTTTCAAATATTTAATTGCTCTTGCAATACTTTAGCATGTTCAAGGCAGCAAACTGGCAGAAATGTTAGCACACCGGGCAAAATGCTTAGTGGTATTTTGTCTGTCTTTATATTCTGAGTTCAAATTCTGCCGAGGTCGACTTTGCCTTTCTCCTTTCAGGTTGATAAATTAAGTACCAGTTGCATACTGGAGCCAATCTAATCGACTGGCCCCCTACCCCAAAATTTCAGGCCTTGTGCCTAGAGTAGAGAAGATTATTTTAGCATGTTCAATGACCATTATCATTCCTTTAAGAGATTTTAAAATAAAATAAGAAACTCATTTAAGAACTGCTCCTTTATCCCATCATCACACCAAAACTTCTACCACCATTACATAACAGCAACAGCCTTTTCCATGTGTATTTACCTACATTTTAATTTTTCTTTCTATTTTGGATAATTTTCTTACTTCCAGTGCTGGCAAAGCATTGTTATTTTTTTATTCTTTTTCTTCACATCATACGTTGTTGATGAACCTACATCACATTCTGCATGCCAGACAGTTCCACACCTTTATAGCAGCTGTCAAAGAAATTTTACTCTAATAAAGAATTATATGACAAATAATTTTCTCCAAGCCCACATTGCTATTATTTATAATTAATATGTAATTATATAACAATTTTTGCATTCTTAGTTATTTCACATTTCTGCCATCTCTTTAAAAACAGAGCGCACAGAAAACGACAAGCTTTATTAATTGCATCACAACTGGTAAAGGATCAAACAAGAATTGAAATGGCCATCTTGTGATATCTAGTTTGGATCACTTCAACTAAATTATATAGTGGTAAAATCATCTTCATGTAATTGCTTCATGTTAGAGGCATGACTGCATGGTCAGAAGTTTGCTTCCCAATCACATGGTTCCCGGGTTCAGTCCCACTGTGTGGCACCTGAGGCAAGAGTCTTCTTCTTAGCCTTGTAAGTGGATTTGGTAGACAGAAACTAAAAGAAGTTCACCCTATAAATGTGTTTGTGTCATTGTGTTTATCCACCATCACCATTTGATGTTCTGCTTTGTTTATCTATATCCCATAACTCAGTAGTTCAGCAAAAGAGACTAATAAGTACTAAGCTTAAAAAAAAAAAAAGCACTGGGGTAGATTTATTTGAGTAAACCCTTCAAAGCAATGCCACAGCACAGCAACAGTCCATTGACCAAAACCAGTAAAAGATGCATATTATTTAGGGCTACTTGTCTTTCATAATATTAATATATGTGCATTTATTTATTGCATTACCTTTCAATTAGCTCCTGTCTATTCTTAAGCTACAGTTCTAATATAAGCTATCTGGTATAATTATAACTGAGCAGGTCTTACAACTGTAAAGGAATCCTATTTAAACTCTGTTAATATACAAATATTTTCATTACCAAAATCAAGAATGAAATTCAACAGTGTCTAATCTGTTATTGATAGTAAAACAAAATCCCTGTCATAACAATAGGGGAGACAGATCTAATATAACAGATGATGGGGATATATAACCAACAGTGTAATGTGGCTATCAAGACATACTGCACCTGCACCTTGTTTGGTATCAAGCTTGTATTTGAAATTTTGAGGAAACAGAAATTCTTTAATGCTGAAAAGATCTACCACAGAACAATGTATTTATATCCTTTAAGTTGGTTTCATGGTATTGGGTGATGTGATGTATTTGGTGGTTTGTGGAATGATGAACATGAAATTACATGCACATTCATGCAGACAGATACGAATGAGTGAAGGCATGTGGCTAAGTGGGTAGGATATTTAGCTCATGATCGTATGTTCGATTCCTGGTGTTGCATTGTGTCCTTAAGCAAAACACTTTATTTCACATAGCTCTAGTCCACTCAGCTGGCAAAAATGAGTAATACCTATATTTTAAAGGGTTATCCTTGTCACATTCTGTGTCATGCTGAATCTCATTGAGAATTACGCTAAGGGTGCGCATGTCTGAGAAATGCTTAGCTGCTTGCACATTTTTCACGAGCAGGAGTGGTTGGCATTAGGAAGGGCATCCAGCTGTAGAAACTCTGCCAAATCAGATTGGAGCCTGGCGTAGCTATCTGGTTCACCAGTCCTCAGTCAAATCGTCCAACCCATGCTAGCATGGAAAGCAGACGTTAAACGATGATAATGATGATGATGAGGCTATTCCGTTGATCGGATCAACTGGAACACTCGTCATTGCAACTGACAGAGTGTCAATTAAAATTTTTTTTTTAAATCATGGATTAATCTGCATAGAATGTCCTTGTTCATATCTAATATCTCACATAAGTTAATGGAGATGGTAAGGAATTAAATTCCAGAAAAAGAATCTTGTGACTGATTTTACAAGTTCTTTTTTTGATATCTTGGTCAGAGTACGAAGGGTGGCACCCATGACTGCCTTCAGGTGGTCCGTAACTGGTGTGAGGGAGTAAGTTACACCACTCAGATGAGACACCTGGCCAGAATACCTGTAATAAAGTGAACTCAACTAAAGGCACCAAAGAGTGCTACTGATATTTTTCCAATTTTGTAAACATTGTGTATGGATATTGTTTTAAAAAGACAGTAAAAAAAAGAAAGAAACAACATTTGTATGAAATTTCGTAAATTGTTTAATACATGCTGAAGATTAACAAAGAAATAGGGAAAGCATTTTACAAAGAAGAAACAACTGTGTGAATTTGTATTTGTAATTTCATTTGATGTCACAATGTCCCAACAATGTCTCCAAAAAACAAACATCTTCAGTGATGACAATGAAGAAATAGGTAGATCAGGTGCTTCATTAAGATTATTTAGAGCCTAAAATTAGTGGGCAGGAAAAAAAAAAAAAGTTTAAAGGAAATCTCTAGTTTTATAGTTTTAGTCTATATCAAGATTAAGATCATTATCATGTCAATGTTGAAGTTCTTGTGAGTGAACAGAATTTAAAAAAAAAAAGAGAAATAAAACCTAGAAAGATCAAATAGAATTCTAGAATACTGTTTAGAATATAAGGAAGAAATTTTGGTGTGAGTGGGGGAAGAGAAATTCTATCTTAAAAGTAAACAAGAATTTTTCAAAGCAAGATTTAGAATCCCAAGACATTTTATTGGCACACTGGAATCGCATTAATTTGTTTTTAAGGCCAAAATTTACACCGCTAAAATATTGAAACCATAATGTAAACCTAACAGAATATTTTTGCAATATGAAAAGAAAAAGGTTTAGCTTCTTCTATGTCTTTAATGTGAGATTTACTTTTATACAATATGATTTTACAGAATGTGATTTGGCAATATCAATACAAAGGTTTTACTACAGATTAATCAATCAATTCTAATGGCACAACTGAGACACAAATAATTCTACTGTCTCAAAATTTTAACTTGCTATTGAAAAGCAAAAGAAAACGTTTAAATATTTCAACATGTTGTATATGATACTTTATTGACATATGTAAACTTAAAATGTTTCTTGATCATGCATAATGATGGGCATAATGTAAAAACAAAAAAAAAAGACAAAAACAACAGTCTCACAGATATTTCATACTCATTTTAACAGTGTTATTATTATAAATTATTATGGATTACCATTAATATGAAATATTGTAGTTGATGGTCACTAAACTTATGAGTTATCAAACAAGTCAAATGTTTTAAAAGTATAAAAGAAAAAAACGAAAAAAAAAAACAAAACAAATTAAAATTAGAACAAACGTCTAAATCTGACCTGGAAACCATTTTGAGACATCAAAATTTGATTTATATATATCGCAGTTTTACATGCTTGAATGCATTTTGATGTTTGCCTGTAACATACCTAGCTTATAATTCTAAAGCAAATGAAATTAGAATCTTAGATTTTATATAAAGAACTACTTGGACTCAGCATAATTACATTTCCACAAATGGTACTGCAGTGTTAAGTGAAGAATATTTCTTTTAGAAATTACTGTTTCCACCCACACACGTATGTGTGTGTGTGTGTGTGTGTGTGTGTGTGTGTGTGTGTGTGTGTGTGTGTGTGTGTGTGTGTGTGTGTGTGTACGTATGTTTATATACATATATTCAGAGTCATACATAACAGGTATGTGTATAAATATGGGATTAACACACACAAACCAAACATAAAAACCTAAGAACAACTTCTCTAATATTTCCTAATCTAAAAACATACAAATATAAAGAGACTTCTAACATTTCTACAAAAGAATCAAATTTATAAGAAAATAATACATGAAAAGAAATGAAATTACTTAAGTAATTCTCCAGTTTCCCATGTCTTTCCTTCACATTTAAAATATATATTAAACAAGGTTGCTGTTTCTGTTAGGTGAAAACTTACTGATTGTATGATGGCATATTGTACATTCCACATTACAACAGCTACCTGAAAATTTCTTTGGTATAAGTTAATAGTTGTCACATATTGGTAAAAGTTGTTTATTTTTATGAAAAGTATGTTATAAGGGATGCATGTATTTGTGGCAAGACTGTTTTTGACAATGCTAAAAACCTAGGATTAGAACAGCTCAACTCCTTGTTGCACACACATACAACACACCACATGATACCTACAAATGGAAGCAATTACAATAATAGCTCAAGAGCGAGGTTTTAATATCTACTGAGGATTTCTGATTAGTTTATAATAATTGTTAGACTAGATGTCACACTGAGTTTTAAAATTTACACCCAAATTTGAGAGAGACTGAAAAGACAGAGAGGGTGAGGAAACAATTATGCAAAAAAAAAAAAAAAAAAAAAA
>NC_068995.1:33787328-33801113 GCF_001194135.2 Octopus bimaculoides
GTGTGTGTGTGTGTGTGTGTGTGTGTGTGTGTGTGTGTGTGTGTGTGTGTGTGTGTGTGTGTGTGTGTGTGTGTGTGTGTGTGCATGCATGCATGCTTGCTCGCATGTGTACACACACAAGCAAGCACGCACATGTACACACACAGATAGATAATTACTAGAAACTGTCATGCATATTTGCCTTGATTAAATAGTTGAACTGTAGGAAAGATAACAACTTTATGGCACAAATTTATAATTAATGAAATAAAACAATATGAAAAAACAAAAAACACTTTCTGATTCAGTAGAAATTAGGAGACATGTAAGTTCCATGTCTATGAGTGCTGCCATAGAAAAGATGAAAAATAAGGAGGAAAATCCTATGTCAGCATGATGAATATATTCTGAGTCATGAAGGTCAATTTTGAAGTCAGATAAATAAAAATTTTGTGGAGAAGATGAAATAAATTATAAATCACTAACTTTATATACATTCAGTGTTACATTTTACTTCATTGTTTTCTTACCATTGCCAAGAAATTATTTAAATACAACACACACATATGCTCACATTCCACATGCATACAGAAAGCATAATGAAGAGATATCTAATTTGGAACATTCCCATGTCATTTCTCAAAATCTTTAGTTAATACAGTTATGGAAAGAGTATTCTTTTTTTATTGGAAGTAGAGAATTAATAAGTGGGGTTACAGATAACAGTATTCAGCAATGTACTGCCAAAACTGAAAGTTAATGCAAACTAACTACTACCTGAAATGCTCCAAGGTAGAATAATAAACCAGAATCGCAAACATTGGAAACAGTGTTTGTGGTATTTAGAATTGAACACACACTCGTACATACTTTCCCCGCCAAAATCAAATTTTATTAATACAATAATAAAACAAAACCCCTTTAAAAAAAATTTCAATGATTAAAAAGCATGTTAAAAAATAAACTGAAAACACATTAAACACAGTCTAGTAAGTAAACTGGATATATTTCAAAGGTTTAATGCTTAGAGTACAAATGAAGTGACTACAGCCATAAGGGAATATTAATAATACATTTGGAGAGTGTAAAGAGGATGGCTCCTGGAACTCCTGAAACACCATTTTATTCTTGTCTTTAGTCTTAACCAGGTTTTGAATTTAAAGATATTAAATACAACTTGGAAATTAATGGTAAAGGAATAATAATAATTATATTAAATGAAAAAAAGTAAAAGAAAATAACCCAAAGAATATTTACCCCAAAAGAGAGAAGTAAAATTAAGAATAATAATTCTAATTCTTGGCACAAAGCCAACAATTTTGAGGGGAAGGGTAAGTCGATTACATTGATCCCAGTGCTGAACTGATGCTAATTTTATTGACCCCCCCCCCCAAAGGATGAAAGGCAAACTTGACTTCAGGGATATTTCAACTTAGAATGTAAAGAGCTGGAACAAAAGTAGCAAGACATTTCTTCTATGATCTAACAATTCTGCCAGTCCACACCATCAGCGTATTAATAACAGTAATAATGATTTCAAATTTTGGATCAAGGCCAGCAATTTCGGGGAGGAGTAAGTCAATTAAATTGACCCCAGTATTCAACTGATACTTATTTTATTGACGCTGAAAGGATGAAAAGTAAAGTCAACCTTGGTGGAATTTGAAATCAGAATGTAAAGACAGAAGAAATGCTGCTAAGCATTTCGATTAGCATGCTAACAATTATGTCAGCTCACTGCCTTAAGTAGTAGTAGTAGTAGTAGTAGTAGTAGTAGTAGTAATAATAATAATAGTAATAATAATAATGTTATTTAGGCACAAGGTCAACTACTTTAAGGGAAGGGGTTAGTTGATTACATCAGCCCCAGTGCTTGACTGGTACTTATTTTTTGACCTCGAAAGGACAAAAAGTAAAGTCAACCTTGGAGAAATTTCAACTTAGAACTTAAAGAATCAGATAAAATACCACTAAGCATTTTGTCTGACACATTAACAATTTTGCCAGCTTGCCATCTAATAATAATAATAATAATATTTCTAATTTAGGCACAAGGCCAGCTACTTTAAATGGAGAGGCTTAGTTGATTACATCAACCGAAGCACTTGACTGGTACTTATTTTTTTGCCTCAAAAGGATGAAAGGCAAAGTTGACCTTGGTGAAATTTCAAAATAGAAAGTGAAAAGCCAGACAAAATGCTGTGGACAAAATGCTGCTAAGCATTTTGTCCAACACACAAACAATTCTGCCAGTTTGCCATCTAATAATAACAATGATGATGAGCCAAAAGGAAAGAAAAAAGAAACAAAAGACAAAAGAGAAGTAGGGTAAAAAAAAGTGGGAGAACAATAGAAAATGAAAAAGAGGCAGAATAATCTAGATAAGAATTATTAAAGAATTCCTCAACCAAATGAGATCCAGTTCATCAAAAGCATAGGTATGTGTTCCTTTCATCACGCCACCAATTGGCACAGTTTCTACAAGGACCAGGGGCACCTACATGCAGGTTAGGCAAAGACAATTTAAGATTCCGGTAAAGGAATTGCACCATCAGCACCGTAGTTTGGTTTGGCGTCTTGACTTAAAACTGTTGTTTCTGTCACATTTCCGGTAGCTTCCTGAACTCCCTCTCCTTCTGCTGGGTGGCCTGAAGCAGTTGGCTGTGAGACGACTGGGGTAGCCTCTGAAGAATCGCTACTTAGTTCCTCCTACAAAGAAAAACAAAGAAAGTAAAAGAATTTAAATATTGAAATGGGTGTATATGCATGAGCACACATACGTTACATATATTTTATTACATACACATTATATATATACAGGGTGTCTGGACTAAATGTGACAATTTTTTTTTTTTGATGCCTCCTTTTTTCAGGAACAACCTGATGTATTTGTGAACACTCAATGGCGTTGGGGAGCACAAAGACTACGGCTATAGTTGAGAAAAAGTTAGCCGAGATGGAGGATTGGAAGCCACCTAAATACTGGAAAAGAGTTACCTGTATCATGATGATTCACATTGGGTGCCAAAATGCCAACATCATGACTGCTGATCACTGCTCTGTGAATACTGTAAAGGCTGTAAGACAAGACATGGACAGCTGCAACAGGGACTATGGAGAAGGTTGCTGCTGGAAGGCTGTATGTGTGGCAGCAGGATTCAGTTCCTTGCCATACTTTTGTTAACAGTCAAAAGTTGTTGTAAGAATTTCTACAACTTTACCAGCCCTAATTTCTGACCTCCTATTTTCCCTGATTGTAATCCCATGGATTACTATGTGTAGGATGCTGTTGAGAAAGACACCAACTGCTCTGCCAGCCACAGCAAGGCCAAGCTGGTGGCTAAGTTCAAGGTGGTGTTTAAAAATCTTCTTAGGGAGGGATACAGTAATAAATGCACATGCCAGGTTCCAGAATCATCTAGTTGATATTTAAAAAAAAAAAAAAAAAAAACTTTCATTTTTGGATGGGATATTGTGTTTTCTATCCTTTTTATGGAAAAGCAGCTCAAACACCCTGTATAATACATGTCCTCAACATAGAAACAGTACTACACTACAAAAACTGGCATTTCTCTTCAGAACCAGATAAAACTTTACCTCCACTTCAACACTGATAACTTGCTAAAAAGCCCAGGTTTGGACCCATAATGGAGTATTGCATCCAATGGCTGCATAACAAATTGGTATAAAGCTATTCACAAAGACACATCAATCTCTGGCCCACAGACCTGTTGTCTCTTCTCCCTGCCTTTCCTACAATTACTAGCGACTTTCAGTCTTTTTGAACCAGCTTTTATAGCACATCAGCCACTCTCAACCCAGTTGTTTCTCTTCCTTAACCCTATTGTGTCCGTCCCACTCCAACAAGTCCAGTCCTTTCTTCTCGCATGACCACACCACCACAATTTCCACCTTGTATCTGTAGATTTGCAATAGTCCAACCAGAACATTAACAGTATCAATTTCAGTTTTGTAAAACCTACAAAGGCCATGGGTATATACCCTTCCTCTAAACCAAATCAATGCAAGAAAACAAAAACGACAACAAAAAGAAACAACATAAACATGCATGCATATATATACATATACATGCAAAGGCATACACATGCATACACTCAGATACACATTTTACATGATGTAGAATTCATCAAAAAACCCAGGTATTTTTCCCCCTTTCCTCACTGACAATTGTTACACTTCTGACAAGACCAACATTAGTTTTGGTCAACACCATGAAAATTTTGCTGACATAGATCACTGTCCAGTCTCTCATATGTAAAAAAAAGAGAACAAAAAAAAAAAAAAAAAAAAAAAAAAAAAAAAAAAAAAAGAAAATGGGACCCCACTGGTCATTATGAGAAATTGAGCCACACGCTTGCTGATCACCTCTGGCAATAGACATCTCAGGAGCTGGGACAGTGATCTATGAGTATACTTGTTTTCTTTCATTTGTAAATGTGTGTGTGTGTGTGTGTGTGTGTGTGTGTGTGTGACAGATAAAGGGCTGGTGACTCGAAGGGCATCCAGCTATAGGAAATCTCTCTCCATAAAATTCCATTGAACCCATGCAAACATGGAAAAGTCGACATTAAAATGGTGATATGAATTTAATTATCTTTTTGGAATAATTATAACTTTTTATATGATAAAAAGACAATGAAAAGCAATAAGAAAAGAACAATATCAATGATGTGAGCAAGTCATTAAGTGGTAACGATGTGCAAAGTCTAAGAATATATCTCAATTTTTTAGTATCAAACAGTGAATAATATAGTCAAGAAGTGGTTTGAAGAAGAGAATAGTGAAATGAAGAAACCTGAGGGGCTGCAGAAAGTTTGTGAGAGGACAAAGAAAGCTGTTATAAAACACTGACATGTCACTATTAGAGAAGTTGCAAATTCTATGGATATTTCACCATATTGCATAAGAACAATATAGAAAGATCTTGAGTAACAAAGAAAGAAGGCAATATTTTCAAAAGCTGGCGAGATGAAAAGGTTCAAATGGGTTAAGGAGTTCTGCAACAAGGAAGAAACATTTTATTTTGTCAATAAAACGTGATGAAAGCAAATTCTGTCAACTTTCCATTTTAAGAGGTAACAAAACTGAAACATATCAGATTGTTTGTAGGGAACAGATAAACATTCGGGGAGGTGGGAGGAGTTGAAACTATTGTATGTGTTGCAAATGGTAAGTTAAAACTCAATTTGGTTTTAAAAAATCATTTAAATCAGGGGTTCTCGACCATTTTTTTAATCTATAAACCCCTTTGATGGCTATTCTATTCTGGTGGACCCCTATAGTCATATGAGGTTTTAAAACTAGTCTTATAGATACTTCTTTTAAATTCCTATTTTGTTTTTCACACATTAACTTGTGTAGGTTGAACTATGTAAAATATTAGAGAAAGAAACCTAGTTGTTAGTGGATTTCCCAATTTACTATTTTGTTGCATGGATCCCCCTGCCCCTAAATCTTATATGGATCCTCAGGGGCCATATGGGCTCTGGTTGAGAACCACTAATATTAAATTGTCAAGATACTATTACCCATCTATTCCAATCAGTAGGAACTGATAAGAAGACTAATCTTTTTCAAGAAGCTGGAACTGCATGTCATACAAGATAACACAAGTTTGGGGGAAAAACTCAGGGAATCAAATCTCTAAAACACGTAGTTCAAAGCCCTGATCTTAATCCAATAAAACATATCGGAGCATGCCAAGAGAAGATTGTTGAAAATTACATCAATTACAGAGTTGCAAGAAGCATTGGCCAAAGAAAGGATAAACATCATTGTTAATTTAAGTCCATAGCTAATGAAGTGAAAGAACAGGATATTAGTTAAAGGGTGCTTATAAAATACACAGGATCTTTTCTGTTTGGCTGCACCTGTGGAGTTTTAAAGTTTAGTGAAAATTTTAAAATTTGGTGTGTTGATGTAAGTTTCCATGCTGAATATCAGGAGATTTAACTTTTTCCAGAAAAATTATTTTAAATAGTTACAGAGGTCAAAAGTTTGAAACTTTTTACCCAGTCTGAAAACAAGATTTGGAAGCTGTCATTTTGTGCGTGACAGCATGTGTTCTCAACTGAAAAATGAAATACTGACGGAATTCTGCTTTACGCACAACATATAACCCATCATATTTTTTTTTGGAGTGTGATTTAAGGTCTATGTAGTTGTTATTTTCAGCACATCTTACAAATGTTTTAAGCATTTAATAAGTGAAAAATGACCATGTGGCTTGACAGGACTACTACAGAGGGGTAAGCGGCTTGATAACAGCTTGGCTTGTTACTATGAAAACAGGCACCTTGATGTCTGTAGCTTTTGACTGGCTAAAATTACCCAAAATTTGCAAACTTTAAAAGCCATTAACTCTTTATTTATTGATTTATGGCGAAAATGAATTTCATGTCAATGATTACTATTCACAACTATACCAAAAGTGGAACAAAAATTAAAGAAATTGAAAAGTGGCAGCCATACAAAAAAGATCCAATACTGAGACTAAATTTCATTTTGGATAATTCTTCATGCAGTTCTTACAAGTTAAATGAAAAGTGTGTTTTATTACTATGGCATACATGCATGCATGTGTGGGTGAGTGGATGGGCATATACTGTGTGGGACAGTATACAGGGTGTTGATGTGGATGAATGGTAGGATAGGGGTGGGTGGTACTATTGTTGTCCCTTTCTACTCTTTATTTTTCTTACACAGCAGACTGACTGTACTTCTTACCATAAAACTTGACAATCAATAAGCCACAGGTTGTTTAAATCTAATTTATGACCCAGACTTATAACTGATAGTCCATGGTCAATTTTTTTGTCTCCTAGAACAGTGCTCTGCATAAGTACGCCATGGCACACTGGTGTGCCACAGTGTAACCTGAATATAATCTTTTCCTCCTATACTTTTAGTTATATTTTTAGTCCAGGTGTGCAGCCAAATTTTGAAAAGAATATAAGTGTACTGCAAGTGACAAAAGGTTGTGGAGCACTGTCCTGCAACATTGTATCACTGGCAAGGTTGCTATTAATTTGCATAACAGGAATATACATTGAGCTTTTAACACTAGTTATTTATTGCTGAACACTGAAGATGCAGGATTATAAAATGTTTCAACAGCTATATTTAATCATGATGGTAATTTGATGAGATGTGTGTAGCCCCTATAAAGCAATAACACACACACATCATCATCAACATTTAATGTCTGTTTTCCATGCTGCTATGATTTGGACAGCTTGACAGGAACTGGTAAGGCAAAGGGGCCACACCAGATTCCATACTCTGGTTTGGCTTGGTTTCTACACCTGGATGCCCTTCCTAATGCCAATCACTTTACAGTGTGCTGGGTGCTTTATACATGACACCATCACCAGTGCCTTTTATGTGGCACTAGCACATCTCTTACTGGTCTCTTCATTCACATTATCAGTAAGTAGTTCTTGTTGAGTTACTAACTTTAGAGTGGTCAACTTCATAAATTGAAGTATAACAGACAAGACCTTGTTCAGACCATGTACTCTGGTAATCCATTCCATATTTTAAAAAATACTTTTTATCTCAGTAATAACATCTGTATTATTATCATTGACCGTTTGAACATTGTTCACCTGATCATGATTTTGTTCAAATTCTTTCTTCATATTTTGATTTCATAGCAGATGCCTATGAACATTTTTTCTCACATTTTCGTTCCCAACTAAGCAGTTGTTCAAGTTGCTCATTTTATTTCATCAAGGTATTTTCTCTCTAAACTGCAACAAATGTTTGGTTTCCAATCATATCTATAACTTGCTTCTGATTTTGTTCAAATCCAAATTTTTCTTCTGCTAAAGCTTCAAGCGCTCTTTTAGGTTTCTCCGTGGCTAATTCTGTTACTGGTAAAAAAAAAAAAAAAAAAAAAAAAAAAAAAAAAAAAAAAAAACAAGAAAAAAAATCAAGTAACTCTTGAGAACTCAAATGAAGATTGGCTGTGTGGTAAGTTTCTTCCCAACCATATGGTTCCAAGTTCAATCCTGCTGTGTGGCACCTTCAGTAAGCATCTACTATAGCCTCAGGCAAACTAAAGCCTTGTGAATGGATTTGCTAGATGGAAACTGAAAGAAGCCAGCTGTACATATATTTGCGTACGTGTAAAAACAGGTCTGGTCAAAGGGAAATAATTCTTTACTTAGAAATAGGCGAGGATTAGTGACACAAAGGGGGTCCAACAAAAGAAAATCTGATCCTCATGCAAGCATGGAAAAGTGGTTACTAAAATGATAATGATTGTAATACATCTAGGATAGCAAAAGGAAACCCAATAATGAAAAGAAGAGTGATGGTGTGAGTAATTAGGAATTAAAAAAAAACTGAAACAGTCTGACAATGAAGACATTATCATCGTTTAACGTCCACTTTCCATGCTAGCATGGGTTGGACGATTTGACTGAGGACTGGTGAAACCAGATAACTATACCAGGCTCCAATCTGATTTGGCAGAGTTTCTACAGCTGGATGCCATTCCTAACGCCAACCACTCTGAGAGTGTAATAATTAAAAGTGATTATATAACATAGAAAGCAATAAGAAACAAGATGTGAAAATTTTTGATAGTACTTCATGTGAGAATGATAGAGAAGCTTCAACTATCACACTTACAGTGAATGAACATGTGTATATGTATATACACACACACACACACATATATATATACAGGCATGGTACCTTGGACAAGTGTCTTCAGCTCTAGTGCTGGATTGGCCAAACTGAAAGAAGCCCACTCTGTGTGTGTGTGTGTTCTTGTCTTGATATCATGTGACAGTTGTAAAACGATTGTCACTGTTATACAAGCAGTGATGTTCGTTTCCAATATTCAGCGAGAACATGCCTGACCATGGGGAAATAGCATTTTGGAAATAGGTAAGGGTTGGTACCAGGAAGAGCACTTGTAGAAAATCTGTCTAGGTAAACTCAATCTCACCCATGCAAGCATAGAAAAGTAGACATTAAAATCACACACATGGCTCAGTGGTTAGAGCATCAGGCTCACAATCATGCGGCTGTAAGTTTGATTCTCTGACCAGGCTGTATGTTGTGTTCATGATAACACGATTCTTAGATGATTTCATGTTGTTCCAGTTCATTCAGATGTAGAAATGAGTTCCAACGTCACCGGTGCCAAGTTGTATCAGTCTTTGCCTTTCCCTTGGATAACATCAGTGGCATGGAGAGGGGAGGCTGGTATGTATGGGCGACTGCAGGTCTTCCATACACAACCTTGCCTGGACTTGTGTGCCTTGGAGGGTAACTTTCTAGGCGCAATTCCATGGTCATTCGTGACTGAAGGGAGTCTTTTTACAAATACATAGCTACACATATATATATACAAACAGAGAGAGAGATAGAGACTGACTTGCAGTGGAATTGTCTCAAAGTAGTAGAGCAACAGTTATTTTAATACCTCATACAATAAAGAAAATTCTAGAAATTATTTCAATAGGTAACATGATTCTTAAATGTCAGTCTTGGCGTGATACACACACATTTAAAAATAAAGTCACCTGACAAAAAGTAATAGCTGTATAGCGACAAAGTAAAAGTTGTAGAGTGACATATCAGCTTGATCATCTTTTGAAAGGCATGCAAATAGAAAACCAAGTTTAAATAATGTTTACTGTGAAATACTACTTATTTACCTACTGATCCGTTTATGTGACAGTATATAATATTACAAGGTGCATTTAAAGAAAAGTGAAGTGATTAGTAGTGAAAATTAAATTGTGATGCTGATTGACTGTCACCATGACCAGGTCAACAGAATCAGCTATTTTAAATAGTGCCACTATACACACTAAGTAGATGATGTGCAATTATTCTGGCTACAGTTTAAAATTTAATGGTTAAAATAGCCACTAAGAAATTATTTCCTTCCCAACCACATGGTTCCAGGTTCAGTCCAACTGGAACCTTGGGCAAGTGTCTTCTACTATAGTTTGGGCTGACCAAAGCCTTGTGAGTGGATTTGGTAGAAGTCCTCATCCATGCTAGCATGGAAGGTGGACGTTAAATGATGATGATGATGATGATGATGATGATGATGATGATATATATATATCATCATTTAATATCTGTTATCCGTGTTGGCATGGGTTGGACGGTTTGACAGGGGCTGGCTAGGCAAAAGACTGCACCAGGCTTTGCTGTCTGTTTTGATAGGGTTTATATGGCTGGATGCCTTTCCTTACACCAACCAACTTGCAGAGTGGACAGTGTTTTTTTAAGTGGCACCAGCATCGGTGAGGCATTTTAGCATGGTTTTTACAATTGGATGCCCTTCCAAACACCAACTACTTTACAGTGAAGACTGGATGTACCAATACTGGCAGGGTCACCAAGTAACCTACAAAACAAAGATCCTTTGAGATGGTGGGGCAATGAAGGAGATGATCTTCTGCCAGGTGATGAGAGGTAAGAGTATCACAAAAGAATAGAAACAGGTGTCTTGCTGTAGAGGAGATACATGTTTACCCAGTCAGAGGGAGAGAGTGAGAGTGCAAGAGAGATGGTGGTGATGTGCCAGGACATACTCGCAAGGTACAGGGATCAGAATATAAATAGAATGGTAGAGTAGAGCAAGAGAGGGAGATAGATGGTGGAAAGGTGCCAGGACGTACCCGCAAGGTACAGGCGATCGGAATATAAATGGGGTGGTAGAGTATTGCCAAGGGTGTATGAGAAAGGAGTAGTGACTTCACATGAACGCAAAGAGCGTGGTGGTGAGGAGTGCAGTGATTGGTGAAACATCGTCATATAGAGGTGGTGGGAGGGGGGGGACAACAAGATAACAATGATACAGTGAGAGGGGCAGTGACAGGGCTGAAGAGCAAGAGATGCATAAGCACAGTGCATGGAAAAGAGGAAATGTAAGGAAGAGAAAAGATATAGTTTGGTTTGTTGGAGTTGGGTGTGTGAAATTTTATATATGTGTGTGTGTGTGCCTGTTTTGGTGCCCTGCCACTGCTTGACAACCGATGCTGGTGTGTTAATGACCTGTAACTTAGTTTGGCAAAACAGCCTGATAGAATTAAGTACCGGGCTTAAAAAAAGCACTGGGGTCGATTCATTCACTAAAAAATTCTCCAAGGCGGTACCCCAGCATGGCCGCAGTCTAATGACAGAAACAAGTATAAAAAAAAAAATTAAAAAAAAAAAAAGAAGAATAAATACACAACCATCTAACTCTGAACCAAGAACCCAAAATATCAGAGTGAAAAAAAAAAAAAAAAGTCTAATTGATTAATTTCAAATTACAAAGATTTCATTTACAGGGCTGTTCATAACATTGCAGTTGCAGCTTGAAGTACTGCCTGGTGAGCAGTATGTGAAGTGGATTGTGAAAGCGTCAAGGAAATTGTATATCATTACTTTGGTATTTTTGTTTAAAACCATTGTAATTTTATTGGTGTTGTTTCTTTAATCAGGAGTGGGAGGGTAGGCTGAATAGGATTGAAGAAGAATAAAATAGCTTTAAAGCAAATGTATATAACATTGGATGATATTCTTGTGTGACTACATTTTCAAAGACACTAATGCAACTCAAGAATAACAAGATTTGCAGTCGGTTACAATGGAAGATTGCTAATTTTGTTTACATTCTAGTGCACCATCAATAGCAACAAGCTGTCATTCTTCCAGATGAGGCAGAAAGGAGTGAGTGGAGAGAAAGAAGACAAACGAAACATATGAAAATACTAAGTTTCTGAATGTTTAGTAGAAATGCTTGTGGCTAGTGAGAATTAGCTCTATCCAAATCAAAAGGACAGTGTGCTACCATAATTGGAGAGAATCAAAAATATACGAACCAACTGAGGTAGAACTGGATGAAGAGACTGAGGGAGAGAGAGGCAGAGAGAGAAAGAGAGAGAGAGAAATAGAAAAATCAAGCAGATATTTATTCCTAGATATTTCAATTAAACAATAGCAAGCTAGAATCTGAGTTGATAGAATTTAATCACTTAAGATAGGTTTATTATTAAAGACAGCGATTTCGTAAATTATTTTGAGGGTAGCCAAGAATAAATTTTGTGCTTGTATTTAAATAATTTAATTAGACATGAATCTACCAGTTTACAAATGTAAAGGAAATGTATAATTGTGGTATTTGTAACTCTCCCTTATTAAGAGAATTAAGGATTTCTGTCAACATTATATATGTGGGTAGGACTTTAAACTGCATCCATTAGTGAGGTATTGGTCAAGAGTTTCAGAGTTTTGAGGATTATAAAACCACCTCTTAACCACTATTGTTCTGAGGTCTACTCTGACCTGAGACAGCAGCGCCTGTCAGGGTTCCAGCTAAAGGTTAATTAACAAGTCAGTTAAGGAGACGGAACTAATTAACCTGGGGAAGCACCACATCTAGGGGAAGGAAAATTCTGACTCCAAACCCCCACTGCTTTGTGACCATACCCAGCCATAGAAAGGCTTTGGGAGTAAACCTTGAGGGAAAATTGGGAGTCGGAGCTAGCCCCTAATGCAGTTCAAGGTTGTCTACAATCTCATTCTGGCAACTTCTGTGACAACGCTAGAGCCAAACTATAATGGCTGTGCTGTTCTTTTGGATCCATTAGTGACTACGACATTGATGATATGGAGAGCAATAGTTACTGATTATAAGTCATCATTACAACACAAACAGCATTAGGACAGTAATCAGGTGTGGCTTGTGTGGAGGAGGCCATTCAAGCATTGGACTGTCCAGCCACAGATAATGCTGTCCCTGTAAGGTGGACAACTAAGACCATCACCTATGATCACTGAAGACAGACAGAGACCTCAGTATATATGAGAAAAGGAAAACTCGTAGTAGTTATGTGCTAGATGTAAATAGGTTAACACAACTTTAACACTGATTTAAACATTGTCAAAATATATTCATTTTGATCAATATGAAATTTAAGTTAAAACAGGTCTTTAAGGGACTTTATATCTGTAGAAGCCATATATATAAGGCAAATATCCAGAAGTAATTACTTTCTGAGGGATCACATTAGTGATAAAGTAAGAGAAAGAATTTTGTATTCAAGTCATAATATCTGTACATCATTTATTGACTTCTAACAATTGAGAGAATAATCTAAAAAGGTTCCTTCTACTCATTAACCCTTTTGTTACTAACCCGGCCGAAAAATTTTTTGGTTCATAAGACTAACACGGCCGTAGCCGGCTAAGCGTACCCATTGTTATTTAAATGCATATTTGAACCAAAATCTCGTTAGTACATTCGTTAAAACACCTGATTTCACTTTGCAAACAGTTGAGTTATTGTCTCCGACATTGTTTGGCGTGATATTTGAATTCAGTGAATTTTGGAAGATTTTTTTCCACATTTTTTGCGGCGCTAATTTTTTTCAACTTTGAAGATGGAGAGGAGTTTCATGCTATCAAGCAGTGATTCCGAATTTGAAGGTTTTTCAACAGAAGATATGGAGATATCGAATGAGCGAGCTACAAAAGCACGTGGTGAACGATAATAAATCGGATATTTCTGTATCCGAAACTGAAATCAGCGACGGCGACAGCGAGGATGATTTTACACCAGAAAAAGATTTAAAAAATATTTTTATTAACAATTTTTCTGAGGAAACAGGGTCAACCCATAGTCTTTCTCAGGAAGCGAAACCTTTAGACTTCTTTTTCATGCTTGTTTGAAATGATTACTGCGGAAACAAACCGTTACGCAGAATGTAAACAAACCGGATAAAAAAGATAGCTTGCGGTTTCCTGCAACTGTAGATGAAATACGGG
>NC_068995.1:33801175-33847323 GCF_001194135.2 Octopus bimaculoides
ATTATGGGTATTAGTTACCCAGAATAACAAATTACTGGAGCGATCAGGAACCTTTTAGTGATGAATATATTTCCAGTATTATGAACGAGTACGATTCGTGAAGCTGAACCAATATTTACATGTGAGAGACACTAGCAGTACACCCACCCAACCAGTACGTGGAGAACTTTGAGACAAAAATTATGCAATAGAATTGATTAAGAACCCTTTCTTTAATTATGTTCCAAATATCACATTAATATGTTGATAAATAAAAAAGTTACAGGTGTTTAATGAGACTAGTCTAAATTCATGATTATTTTAGAATTTAATTGAAACTCATGAGGGGTGTATTTTGGTCAGAAATATAGTAACGAAAGGGTCAAAGAACTTCAATAATCTTTTTGTCTTCAAAAATATTTTAGTCATAGTATTTGTGACTGTAGTGATTTTGACAGTTTTATTGTCTGGGTGCTCTGTCCATTATTAACCACTTTATAGAATGGCCTGAGTGCATTTTATTGTGCCACTAGCACTAGAAAGGTTGTCAAAACTAAAGCAGACTCTTTATACCAAGTTACTTTTTTTTATTCTGAGTTATTGCAATTCTAAAGGGTTACCTTTTTAGTAGAAAGTGGGTTATACATCTTTAGATGTATACCTGACTTTCCTACTATAAAATTAGAATATAACGGAACGCTGAACTCCAGACTATCAACTTAAACAACACTTTATTTAGGTGGTAAATATATGTATCTTTAATTCTTGTTGTTACAGCTTCTGTGTGTGTGAGCATAGTTGTTTGGACGTGGGTATGTAGTTGCAAGCGAGCTGTCGAGCGTAAGTCCGAAAGATGTAGAGAGACAGCTTAACACGTCCATTGCTCATGGTCGGCAGACCGTAAAAGAGATAGAATTAAGCGGGAACGCTTGCTTGTTTAATTCCACGCATGCGCACGGCGTTACTACACCTTCACTATGGCTTTCTCAGTATATACTTTCCTCCAGCAGTTTCTAACTCTCCCTTCTGTGTATGCGTTATCATCATTGTCCTCATTTCATGCCTGCTCCACTCTACTGAATGGTCCATGTCAACTTGTACAAAGAAAAGAAAACTGACCAATGTTCGTACTGTCCTCCAGTGCGGACTGAGTGTATTTTATTGTTCCACCAGCACCAGGGAGAACCAAATCATCCCCTTCAACCTGCACCAGTACCCACTTGGAGTAATTGTCTTTCTCAATAGGTTACCTGCTACATAGCTTCTGAGGATTATATTTCACTCCTTCATTTCAGCCAAGCATACCCTCTAAAGCTGGATGTTGACATATCTAATCTATCAATTAGATGTGTTAGGCATATCAGTAGAGAAATTACATATTTGTAATTACAAGTAATGATATTATCTGTGTAATTGGTAAAAATGGTTTAACAGTTGGGTCCTGGTACTGACCAAATGAAGATGAAAAGAAGAGAGTTTGTTAATCTTCATCTGAAACCAATGTACTTAAAAAGCTTAATATAGGTAAAATTGATGCCTTCACAAATTACAAGGACTCAGAATGATGAGCATAATCTTACTTTCTGTAGTATCCAAGTGGATAGGTGACTACTATTTCTGGAGAGTATGCTAGAACAAGGCGAGTAACTCATCTAGAAAAATTGTATACCTGTTCCCTTCACATAACCAAAGCCTTTAACTTGAGGCTCCAAGTTGTGTTGCAGAAATACATGCAAAGAACTGGAAAAAGTCACCCATTATTACCAATTGGAAGGATTTTCCTTATTAACACAACATGTATAAGAATATCATCAGAGAAGCAAAGGAAGTGTTTGGGTTTAGAAAAGTTAGCAAGATTTGCTACTACCCAAACTGTAGTAGAACCTTCTGATCCCTTGTTAAGGGCATGTAACTTTGTAGAATATTCTTATTCACAACTCCAACAAGGATATGGCTTCATCGTCAGTGCTCCTGATGAGAAGGCCTCCAAATTTGCTGCTCATTTCACCATCTCCATACACATTAAAACTCCTCCCAAACCTTCATGATTCACATTTCATTTTCATCAATTTTGACAGTTTCAAATAAACAAAGTGTATCCCATCTCAATCTTTGGAAATGTACTCCAGCATATCCTATTCTTTGAAAGGATCACCCAGTCTGGCCCTCAACAACATATACAATATATATTGAGGGCAGACTATACAGATGCCATGTACAATAGTGCCATACAAACAATGTATTTCATCAATCAAAGATTGTTAGCCTTGCCTGGGTTACCACTCTTACTATTAACAAACAATAAAATTACAACAAACACAATTTGCACTAGTATAAACTCTATGCAGACCACCCACCTAGATTACTAACAGAATGAAACAAAAATACTATGATAGGTTTCTACGTTGTATTTCAAACAATACCTGTTCTAGCAAGTTCCCCACAGTACTTGTCACTACATCCAAAACCATGCCAAATAAGTGGACATAATTTACAACACTCCCGAACACTACTAACAACACCATCCTCGAAAAAGGCAAACATCAAACACATATACCTAAGGTCAATAGCTTCATTAGCTCCAAATACTGGGATATAGACCAGTGGTTCCCAAACATTTTCAAGCTGCCATCCCCTTGATATCCAGGCCACATTCCTAGTGCCCCCATCCCAACTAACCATCACAAACACAGACCTATTTCTGAAGCAAATTCGAAGCAACTGTATATCACAAATAAAACTTAACCTAATGAACCCATTATTTTATTGCTTTTACAGGAATAACAACCCCATTATTGTTCTACTTTTTACATGAATCGCTCACTTTTCAACACCTCCTTGGAACTTTCCACTGTCCCCAGGGGGAGAATACTGCCCACTTAGGGAACCACTGATATAGACCAACGAAAATAAAAGCAGAGGAACAGCAACTGTTGAACTTAGATGAAGTTCACTTTGTCCAACTGCAGTGGCCATCACAAGAATTATCAAGTGTACAGAAATAAAATGGAGAGAGAGAGAGAGAGTATAACATGCCCAGACTGAAACACTGTACTTATTAAATATATAATTCTAAGGAAATCTTAAATATTGTCGTATTACCAATTGCATAAGTGATAAAAAACAACAATTGCTTTTGTTTAACAAAGTCTTATCTATAACTTGTTATAACCAACTAAAAATAATAAGTTACTGATATTGTTTTGGGTAATACTGAATAAAAAGTTTCACAACATTAAGAGAGCAACAAGACAAAATCTAACAAACATTGTCTTGCAAAAAATATATAAAATATACATTATGCAAACTACACAAAAATAAATGAGGAATGTGATAAAAAAGTAACAAGAGAGAAACAGATAAAGGTTTGCTAATTTTAAATATCATCTAATTATATTGGAAATGACTGTAGAGTAAAATAGTTTGCAGCAAGCTAAGTTCAGTACCCAGTTTTAAAAAGAGTAAGAAGAAATAAACAAAGACTGCTTTGTAGTAGGCAAAATATCGGAGGAGCAGTTTCATTTGGTTTATGACTGAGTAGGAGGATCTTTTAGAAGATTGTTATAACTTCTGTGATATTTAGGTGCAGGCATAGCTGTGTGGTAAGAAGTTTGCTTCCCAATCACATGGTTCCAGGTTCAGTCCCACTGCGTGGCACCTTGGGCGGGTGTCTACTATAGCCTTGGGCTGACTAAAGCCTTGTGAGTGGATTTGGTAGATGGAAACTGGAAGAAGCTTGTCATATATACGTATCTATCTGTGTGTCCTTATGTCTGTAGCATAGGTGTGAGAGGTCAGATCTAGCAGGTTTGAACAGTGATCATGTAGAATACTTGGGCTGGATACAGCTGGTTCAAATGCTATATGTTCCATTAGATCAGTAGTTCTCAACTGGGGTCCATATATGATTTTGTAGCTAAAATTTATGCGCAATAAACTGGTTATACTCCTACAGTACACAAAATATTTTAACAATTTTTTTTAAATACAATTCCAAATAATATTTTATGAAAATATTGTAGAATTCTTTTAAACATTGAATGCTTAGGAGGGTCCATTCAAGTAAAATAGGAATCAAAAGAGGGGGGGGGGTACAAACAGTTTATTGTACATAAATTTTAGCTACAAAATCAAAGGGCCATATGGACCCCAGTTGAGAACCACTGATCTAATGGAACATATAGCATTTGAACCAGCTGTATCCAGGCCAAAAATGGTTGAGGAACACTGCAATAGATAAAGGAGGACATGTCCATTTTCCTGACTAAAGTTTTAGCAAGTAGGAAAAAAAAAAACAAGACCCAGCTACTATCAGGGAGATGGTCTTGCTTAGTATGGAGGAAAAGAGTAGGTAGAAATTCCAGAGTAAATAGTGACTGCCTAAGTGGTATATTTGGGATCATAGGCAATCTAACAAAGAAGGTAGACATGATATGCAGCAAGTACTAAAAGTACATAGAAAATAGGTTCTTACAAATGCTCTGGTGGTTTCAGAGAAGCAGTAGATAATTTCTGTTACCTAGATGACTAAATTAGCAATAGGAGAGGTGCTCTGAAAGAATAATAGCCAGGGTAAGAATGGGCTTGAAAAAGTTGAGGGATCTCTATCCCCTGCTGGGAACAACTTGGTTGATAAGGGGTTGTGAACATGTTAATGAGACTTCACTATAATATTACTGCAGTAATCCAAATGGAACCAAAATGTTATAGGTAAAGCTATAAACTCCCCAATATTTGGAAATGATACCTATTTTATATCATTGTTTAACATCTGTTTTCCATGCTGGTATGGTTCGGATGGTTTGACAGGCACTGGCCAGCTGAAGAGTTGCCCTGGCTCCATGTCTGCTTTGGTATGGGGTTTCTATAGCCGGATGCCCTTCCTAATGCCAACCACTCTACAATGTGTACTGGGTGCTTTTATGCAGCATTGGAATGGGCGCTTTTACGTGGCACCAAAACAAGCGCTTTTTACATGGCACCAGCACTCACAAGCCTGCAAGATTAAGATTGCTCAGCTGAAGAGGGATGTAGGGGACATGCCTATATGCAAGGACAACCATGACTTTACTGAGCTTGATGTGTCTTCTCAAGTATAGCAAACCACCAGAAGTCTAGATCCTTTGTCATCTCTTCTGTGAGGCCCAATGGCTGAACATCCTTTCTCATCACTTCATCCCATGCTTTCCTGGGTCTACCCCTTCCATATAAAATTTATGCCAATCACATCGAAAAATTTATGATTGAAATGGCTTTCTTTGTGTGTATGGAAGAAACTGACTTTTTTTTCACATTCAAACCTAAGCTGTACCAAATTGTAACAGTTTCTGTTACTATCAGGTTATATGATCACTGCTTTATTGCAACTACCTAACACACATCCTCTTATACCCCTATCCTCTGGTACTGCAAGTCAGCCAAATGGTTGCAGCCCCAACCATTTTTATGCCAATTACCCCTAACAACATAGATACTTCACTTCTGATCCCAACCCACAGATATAGCAAGGCAGGTGACTGAAATTATCCTCCTAGGCAGGATTCTCTACATCCTGCACATATAAAAAATTTTTTCGCAGCGAGTAGTTCACTGTTGGTTGTGCTGAAGTTGTCTGAGCAAAATGCAAGGCCTACAGTACCTGGTGAAACTCACCCACAAAACTGAGTAGTGTTTATTCAATAACACACTGTATAAAGTTATTATCCAAACTGTAAAAGACAGTTGCACATCATATAGCTCTGAGCTATCCTGCCTTCCAAACAGAAACAGATCCTTTTGGTTCTTTGCCAGAAGAATTTCCACCAGCTTTGCAAAATTCTCTTTCCTATTTACAACAATGATGATTCTCAAAGAAATACTGCAACAGAGAAAGCCTCCACCTTTGCTGCCCACTTTGCAGACAACTACTCACATTTGGTAAATCTCCTCCAGTTCTATCCCTTTCAACCCTTACAGGTCCACCACTTTGCATATGTCAAGTGTGATAGTACCTTTAGTCACTTCTAGTCAATAGAATTACCAGTCCTGATGGTGTCCCTCGAATATTGTATCCAAAAGCAAACCCCTGTATTCACTAAATTCTTCCTTTTCTTAATTTTCTTCAGAGATCTATTGTAATCTTTGTAAACATGCTAGAATGCAGCCCCATGGAAGACAACCTCTCTTATCCTGTCAACTATTACTTTGTCATTCCTAACATATCTAACTTCTCACTTCTAACATCTCTAACATAATGAAGACAACCATTAATAACAACATCCCCCAACACTTTGAATCCTTCTCCCCTTAATGAACATCAGTACAGGTTCTGTAAAGCTAAATCCACTGATGACCTACTTTCCTCTCTCACTTGTAGGTGACAGAAGAGAGTAGGTTACTAGTGGGTCTTATCTTGAGAGAATTTGGTGAAAGCAAGGTTGTCTTTGACTAGCAAAACTTTCGACCATGGCTGGCATGGTATAATCTCCTATCGAAACTTCAAATTAATAGGCTCTATCCACCTATACTTTACTGCTTGGGTCACCAAACTACACCCTGTGACGCCAATTTGTCCGGCCCACCATCGTATGCTGAAAAAAATAAGCACACTTTTATACTCCTTCTTACACTTCTTAGATTACGCATGTTGTATGTATACTGAGGTAGTCACGTCACGTGCTTTGTATTTCACATGCCATAATAATTACTACAGTACATCAGGTGTGCCTCGGGCTAGTCAGTTATTAGTGATTACAATTAAAACAAGAATATCTGACACAGAGGCCTAAGACAGCTTTTACTTTTTCTTCACCCATCGTTATGGCTACTAAGAAGAGAAAGGCTGATGATGAATGTCGCATTTTCAATAAAGAATGGGGAGAAAAATACTTTTTTGTGGAAACAAATGACCAGAAAGCTAGTTGCTTGATATGCAATGAAAGTGTTGCTGTTATGAAAGAGTACAATATTCGTCATCACTATGAAGCAAAATATCTCTTAACACATTCTAAATATTCTGGACAGTTGCAGTCCAAGAAATTTGAATCTATGAAACGTAGTTTGGAATCTCAAAGGAATTTCTTTATGAAAAAGTTTGTTGAAAATGAATCTATCGCTCGTGTAAGTTACAAAATAGTGAATAAGTTGGCAGAGCGAGGAAAACTATTTACTGACAGAAACTTTATAAAAGAGTGCATGATGGAAGCAGCAAATGACTTGTGTCATGAAAAAGTAAACATGTTTGGCTGTATCAGCCTTTCAGCAAGTTCGGTTGTGCAGAGAATAGAAGAACTCGGAGAATATACAGTTACAGATACATGAGAAAGCCAAGAAATTTTTGTGGCATTCTCTTGCAATGGTTGAGTCTACTGATCTCTCTAGTACATCACAACTTCTTGCGTTCATTTGTGGTGTTAATTGCAACTTTGAGATTATAAAAGAAATGGCATCCGTTTGTAGTATACATGGAACAAAAACTGGAGAAGATATTTTCATAGAGATACAGAAAACTTTGTAAAACTATAACCTTCAGTGACTTGTGTAAGTGAATGAAGTGAGTGAAGTCAATACATCGAACAAGGCTCACTGATGAATATATGAAAGCAATTCTTACGATTGGCTGCAGCAATCATAAAGCAAACGTTGATGATATTTTGAAAGCAAAACGCCAGTTTCACAAATCTCATTAACTTTTGTGCTGCTTACTTTGGTATGTTACAGTCGATGGAAAAAAAAATCATGGCAAGAGTGAGGAAAGGTTTGGTAGGGTAGATCCAGACCAAATTGGAGGAGCTTCAACTTCCAAAAGCTCTGTTTATACACTGCATTATACATCAGCAAGCACTCTGTGGAAAACACTAAGATATTTCTTGCATACTAAAATCAGTCACAACTGTGGTGAACTTTATTCGGAATCATGGGCTTAATCACCGACAGTTCCAGGCTTTCTTTAAAGAAATGAATTCTAATTTCTGTGACTTGCCTTACTACACAGAAGTGAGATAGCTCAGGTGTGGTAAAGTCCTGTTTCATTTTTATAAGCTCCAAAGAGGAATAGATCTTTTTCTCACTGAAAAAAAAATAGAGCTGATCCACAGCTGTCAGATCCTTCATGGTTATCAAAGTTGTCATTTTTAGTTGACATCACTTCTCATATGAATGAATTGAATTTAAAACTGCAAGGAAAGAATAACCTCGTCTGTGATCTCTACAGAATTATTACAGCATTTTGGAGAAAGCTATCATTGTTTGAAGCACAACTTGAAGGAGGAAACTTCTCTCATTTTCAGTTAATATGTGGAACATGTTAACCTCGAGTTTCAAAAAAAAAAACTATTCGGGACTTAAGTAAGCATTTTCCTCAAAGATTTTTAGATCTTGACAGAATTGAGAATGAAATTCTTTTGTTTGAGAATCTCTTTGGCTGTAATCTTGATAACATGCCAACTGAACTACAACTGGAGCTTATTGACTTGCAAGCTAATACTTTGTTGAAAGAGAAGCACAGAGTATTGAATTTTATCGCTGCTTGCCTGCTGATGAGTTTTCAAAATTGAAAGAATTTGCCTCAGGTATGACATCAGTTTTTGGAACGACTTATGTTTGTGAGCAAACTTTTTCAAAAATGAAGTGAGTGAAGTCAATACATCGAACAAGGCTCACTGATGAATATATGAAAGCAATTCTTATGGTTGGCTGCAGCAATCATAAAGCAAACATTGATGATATTTTGAAAGCAAAACGCCAGTTTCACAAATCTCATTAACTTTTGTGCTGCTTACTTTTCATGCAATTCAGCTATGTGCACACTTTTTCTAAAAATTCTAACTTGGTAATATTTTGGTATCATTAAAATATGTTTATTGTTTTTATTATTTTGCTTATTTTATGTATTGATCGTTGCCAGTGCTACTGGACTGGCTCTTGTGCGGGTGGCACGTAAAATACACCATTTTGAGCATGGCCGTTGCCAGTACCACCTGACTGGCCTTCGTGCCGGTGGCACGTAAAAGCATCTACTACACTCTCGGAGTGGTTGGCGTTAGGAAGGGCATCCAGCTATAGAAACTCTGCCAAATCAGATTAGAGCCTGGTGTAGCCATCTGGTTTCACCAGTCCTCAGTCAAATCGTCCAACCCATGCTAACATGGAAAGCGGACGTTAAACGAACGATGATGATAAAGAAATAGGATGACTGTCTTTATTTTGTGTACATTCAGTGTATTCTATATTGTACTGAATTGAACAAAATATTTATCTGGCCCATGCTTGGCACTCTTTTAGCTTTATCTGGCCCACTATGAAATTAGTTTGGTGATCCCTGCTTTATTGGCTCAGTAGCTTCCTATCTGTTTGCACAATTGCTGAGTGTGTTGAAGATCATTCTGTCTATCTATCAACTCTGGTGTATTCCAGGATTTAGTTTTGTCTCCTTACTTTCTTCCTTCTACACACCAATGACAAATTTGCTGCTACATCCAACAACACCCACTCTCGCACAGGTGGTACTACTCTTCATTTCTCCTAATATTCTCCAACTGTGCATTATCCAGTTGCACTCTAGACATCACATGCCATACACACAGACTCATGAACAGAAATCTTAAAAGAATCCTCCAATTGGAATATAGCTATCTTGTCTCTTTAAATAGCAAGACATCATCACACTCCCTCTCTTAACCATGAGCAGCACTCAGAGACCACAAAATTACTGATTGTTGGATCTCATTATCCTGAGAGGGGGGGGGGCTTCTTTTCAGGATCAGAAAATACTTTAGCCCTAAACAATTAATGCTACTCTACAAAGCTTAGAGGAGGTTCACAATGTAGTATGGTTCTTATAGCTGAGATGGTGTTGTTGCTGCAAACACAGAGACAGATCCCACCCCACTCAAAAAACAGAGTTTCTCCCTTAGAGGGAAGAGGAAATTGTATGATGTTTGTTTGTGAAGCGCAATGCTGCATGGTTGAGAGATGTGGGCCTTGAATGCAGAGAACTTGTGAAGATTAGAAAGAAATGAAGTGAGCATGAATGATGGAATACGAAATAGATGAGAGAAACTGAATTCTAAGAGGAATCAGATGTTACAATGACCTAAAGATATTGGTGAACATCTCATTCAAGTAACTGATGCCACCATGTTTTTAACACATTCTTATAAACTGAGCAAGATGAGGAACTTTCTGAATCTTTCTTTTAGTTATAAAAGGATAAAAACATGGGAGCTCAAATTTAAAAAGGAAAAATAGAAAAAGACAATAATGAAAGCCAATCAAGAGTTGAGTATTTATCATATTTAGACAAGTGGCAATGAACTAATCAGTGTTAAAGCAAATTTACTGATCAATGTTGAAAGGGGATAATTTTGTGAGTTCTATTTCTACTTGTCTAGCTTGAGTGTTTAGTTGAAAATTAACAAATGAGTAAAATGCATCTAATAATTTATGAAAACTGATTGCTGTCAAACTTTTAATAGAAAGACGTGTTAAAAATTGCTTTCTTTTTTTTTTAAATATTTTTTTAAAAATTCTTTTGCTGGTTAAAAGTCTCAAAATAATGGAAAAAACTGTTCACTTTTAAGCATATTAACCACTGTGATATGAATAATGTTATATAGTAGCTTCTCTTCAATGCTAGATGAAAATCATTATGTTTTTGGAGAATTGCCCAGTAACATAGGTTTTTGCCAATAGAATTGCTGTGAAAATCAACAACAAAACATCCGGAGAGTTCTGTTTATATTGATTTCCAGTGGTTGTACTATTAAGACATATCAACATTTTAGAAAAGCTTTCACTCCCTATGAACTATAGAATAATTGCACCTATGTAAAAAGCATATCATCAGACTCTTTCACACTCAATGAAACTTAACATCCTACCTTATATCTGTCTTGATAAACAAAATCTACAGCTGAAGAATATTAAGTAATGCACTGCGGCTTATAGAAACATCATATATTAAGACTACCCTGACCACTCCATTGAACATATTATACACTTTTATATACCATATTCCAAACTTGAGTAATAATTTACTAAGGCATATAGAAAACAAATCTACAACTACTTTTGCAGTTGAATAACTAATGGCTTTTCAAACGCTCTCCTCCCATTAATGATCAATAAGTTATCTCATTAGTTATGTACTCGTCACTAAAATTGTAGTAACAACGTTGTGAAATTAGGTGATAGGTTCTGTTAATTGATTTTATCATAGCTGGTGAAAAGGTCAATAGCAAAATAATAGCTACAGTTTATAACTAGACCGTTTAGAGTAGATTTGTCTTTATCTACAACTGTATTGAAAGAGGGCTACATAATGCTGCAAGTATGGTGGTTTAAATATGGAGTTTGAAGAAAAGTTTATAAAAAGTGGAAGAAAAGATTAGAAAGAAATATGTAAGAAGTGAAATAAATTTGAAGAACTGACGTTCAAATAAGAAGGGTAGGTAGCAGAGATACAATTTTATTCTGTATCCACAGAGAAATGCCGTCAACAGAGAAAAGAAGGGATATGAAATGGAGATGAAGTATTGTAAATTGCTAACAGTCAACTAAAATAGACATAGGTCAGTGGTTTCCAACAGTGGTTACGAACCCTTTTATATAAATGAGTTTTCCCACAGTCCCCTTTTAATATACTTATTCTTGTGTGTGTGTGTATATGTGTATGTGTGTATATGTGTATGTGTATATATGTGTATGTGTATATATGTATATATGTGAAATTTTGAATTTAATTCACGGACCCCCCCCCCCCCAGGTTGGGAACCACTGACATAGGTTATGGAATAATTAATACTGATCTAAGGGAGATATTATTAAAGATGTATCATCATCACCATTTAGCATCCATTGCCCATGCTGGTACGGTTTGGATGGCTTGACCAGAGCTGGTAAGCTGAGGGGCTGCACCAGACTCCAGTCTGATTTGGCAGGGTTTCTACAGCTGGATGCCCTTCCTAATGCCAACTACTCCAAGAGTGTAATGGGTGCTTTTGCATGCCAGTTGTGTGAAACCAGTATCTGTCATGATTACGAATTCACTTGGTTTGATGGGTCTTCTTCTCAAGCACAGCATATTGCCAAAGGTCTTGGCCATTGCTTCTGTAAGGTTCAGCGCTTGAAAGGTACCTTTTATGTACCACCAGCATGGGTGCTAGTTACGCGACACTGGCATTGGCCACATTACCTCCATGAGGCCCAACGCTTGAAAGGTGCTTTTTATGTGCCACTAGCACGAGTGCCAGTTACATGACACTGACAATGGCCACAACTATGATTTCACTTGGCTTAACAGGTCTTCTCAAGCATGGCATATTGCCAAAGGTCTCGGTCATTAGTCATTGCCCCCATGAGGCCCAATGTTTGAAAGATCATGCTTTACCACCATGTCCCATGTCTTCCTGGGTCACCCTCTTCAACAGCTTCCTTTCACTAGTAGAGATCGGCATTTCTTCACACAGCTGTCCACATCCATACGCATCAAATGACCATACTAACGCAATTGGCTCTTTTGTACACCACATCTGATGTCTTTTATGTCCAACTTTTCTCTCAAGACATTTACACACTGTCATACATGCACACTGACATTGCATATCCAGCGAAGCATACTGGCTTCATTTCTTTCAAGCCTACACATGTCCTTGGCAGTCACAGCCCATGTTTTGCTGCCATGTAACATGGCTGTCCACACACAGGCATCATACAATCTGCCTTTCACTCTGAGGGAGAGAGAGGCCCTTTGTTACCAACAGAAGTAGGAGCTCTCTGAACATTGCCCTTATTCTTATTCTAGCAGCTATGCTTTTGGAGTATTCACTCAAACAGTTTTACAAATTAAAAAAATAGATATAAAATATAGAATGCTGAAATGCATTGTCAGTATCAACAGTCAATATTGCAGCCTGGAAGGTTTCACTTTATCATGCAATAATTTTGTTGTGTAGGCTTTAATCAACCCTGTTCAAATAGTTCTATGATCCAAAGGCAGGTGGTCAAACAAATATACATATATACACTCTCTGAGTGGTTGGCGTTAGGAAGGGCATCCAGCTGTAGAAACTCTGCCAAATTAGACTGGAGCCTGGTGTTGCCATCCGGTTTCACCAGTCCTCAGTCAAATCGTCCAACCCATGCTAGCATGGAAAGCGGACGTTAAACGATGATGATGATGATGATGATATCTAGTTACCACTCAGACTGACACACTGTATTTTTCACAAGCCACTGTATGCATAGGAAGTATAAATTATGAGTGGTAACTAGTTATGTATGTATAAGTGTTTACTCCTGTGTCTATATATATTAATATATATATAAAGTATGTCTGTAGATTTTAGTGTTGGACACAATGAAGGCAAAGAAGGTGAACAGACAAAATGCAACAGTTTAAAAAAAACTGATTTCTTAATTTCAAGTGCCTGTTTCAGGTGGCATGCCTCCTATTATAGTTTTGAGTGGGGAGTGTGCAAGTGAAGACAGATATTTTGATGTGCTTATCAGAATTGATTTTTAAATGATTTGAGACATTATAAGCATCAGTTTTTGAAACAGAAAAAAATAACAGACCTACTGATGGGAGTCAAAGCAGGTATCTATTATTGCTTGTTGAGTGACTGCATTATTGATTAACAGAGTGCCTGCTACTCCCCATTTTTTAATTTTATCTTTGCATCATACATGATTTTGTGAAGACAAAATAGTACAGCTAAAAATAGATTTCAATATCTGATTTATGAAGAGGGACTGGCAGGCCTTGTGTTAGATATGTGATGAGAACCTCATCAGTAAACCTATTTCTTCTTTGTGTCAAACTGGTGTTTATAAAACCTAATATCAAATTAACCTTTCAACTGGTAGCATGTGAGTCAGGTTAGTTAGACAATTATCTACTTTATGCATGACTTAGCACTTTTTGGGGGTTTAGCATTGATTGTAACAAAAGGCAAAATGAATTAATTTTACATCTTAAAATTTTTAAGATTGGCAAACTAGCTATGAATTTTGCTTTAGTGTAGAAATTACTGTGAACCTGTGTGTGTATCTGTATACATACACACAAACATTTACAAATCTGTCACAGTAAAAGACTTCCTGTATATATGTATGTGTGTGTGCGCATGTATACACACGCAATGTTTATAAATTTGCCATAATAACAGACTTCCTCTGTGCATGCTTAGAAGATTGACCTGGCTGTGAAACTAATGGTAATTGCTCTTCTGTTCTGTCCAGAACTGCAAAACATGTATATTACAAAACACACACACACACCTTTGTGTATATACATATATACACATAAAAAATATTGGACAAAGACATTATCACTAAGTGGAAATTCATTAAACAACAGCCACTGCTTTATGATATATTATCTTAAGGTCTATAGAACTGTGACAAGAGATACTAATTACCTTTAAACACAAACTATGAGCAATAAGTGAACAATTTTGTTATAAAAAATTACTAGAATATGAAACCACCAATAGCAAATTAATACTAAACCTACAAGCAGTATATTGCAGTATGAAGGCCATACTATCAGGAGGGTAAAAAGTTCCTGCCTAGGATGATCTCGAGTAATTTTGGGAAGGGATATTGAAAGAATGTTGAGCTTGATGTGCTAGACTGGACAGTAGTGACACATACAACACTAGCAGCTAAAAAAAAAAAAAAAAAAAAAAAAAAAAAAAAAAGATGTACATGGTCAAAAAATTTCAAACCCATAGCATGCTTGAATGTGATATATAAATTATATACAGGCTACTTGAATGCATTCCTCTAGAATTGCTATCAAACACAGGGTGGTGACTGATGAATAAGGAGAACAGAAAGAAATCTGAGGCTGTACCAAACAGCTTCTCTTCATCAAAGCTGTCTTTTAGGAAGCAAAAGCTGCAAACTGTATGACTCGACTATAAAATGGCATTTGACTATGTTCTTCACTCATGGATATTAGAGTCACTAAATCATGCCAAAGTTCCAACTGCTATAGTCAGCAACAGAATTAGGTTTTGTAATGTTTTTAGTCCTAGCTGTGAACTCCTTGTCAGCCTTGTTAAGGAAATACAAATTAATGCCATGACAGCAAGAGACAGAACTAGTTGCAACATTCTTGCAGGACACAGAAATGTAGGACACAGAAATGTAGTTTGGCCTCTCCATTTCCTCTGTCATCCATGAATATATTTGAAATTGTTGAGAATATTGCATATGTTGGTGCTGTGAGTAAAGTTATAGAAACAAAACACTTCAGCAAACTCTGAAAGGCATGGAAATCAGAGATGTTTGCATTTAATAAAATATTTCTCAATGCTTTTGCAGTGCCAGTATGCTCATTTGGGATACTTGACTAGATACTTGAATAAATCTGTGAACCAAGGGCAGATGGGCTGACCTAATTAGAGACTTGGATGAGAAATACCAAGCATACCAGCAGAATGTTATGCATGGGTAATCCCAACAACATTGACAAGAATAGTAAGTCTCACTTGAACCTTTGATAAATGTATCACATACTACCTAGAAGAAACAGAAGATAGATATTAAATATCTGATTGATAAGAGAAATGAAGACGCTTCTAGATGCAAGGTCTCAGCCAGACTGAGGGTGGCATGCATGGTGGTGGGACAATGAGGAAGATATAGATTCAGGAACTCTATTGTTTGAAACCAACTGTAAAAAGTTAATCAGAAAATATGAACAATATAAAATAAAAAAGATTAAACATAGTAGTGTATTTAATGAAACATATATATGCACACACATATACCATGGCATCAAAACCAGATACATTGGTTTAGGGAATAGATTATTCTCTTTTTGCCACTAATACAAGCCTGATAAAAAAATTATTTTCCCTGAATAAATGCAAAGAAACATTTTTGAAAAGATTGTAGCAGTAACTGAATGGCAAAGTTAAATACCACATGAAAAATGACCACTATATACACTACAGCAAGACAAGTACCAGAAGTTAGCTATTGCAAAGCTACCATGAGACATTCCAGTGTACTTTTGAACTGAACCAAGATCTATACTAGTTCTGTCTAACTAGTATAGGGTGCATGAAGAGACTAAAAGAATATTGGGATTAAAAAAAAAAAAATCCAATGTTTTCAAATTTTACAGAGAAACAATTATTCTTTGTTGAAAAGAAATGCACCATTTTACCAGCCAAAATCACTCATCAAAAATGTACAAATAATATTTGTATTGACAACACAGCATTTTTTTTTCTCTTAGGACACTGTGAAAGGTAAGAAAGAAGACCAAGGCAAAATGTTGCCATTACATGGATATGCTAAAAAAAGCTAAAATTGCAGCTTACACTGAGATTTAAGTAAAACTTCACTATCTACATACATGAGTCACTTCATAAAAGAATGTGCCTGACATGTACCAAGGATAAACACCCACTGGCTCGGTGTTATTTGCACTCAACAAAATTGCAAGAAAACAACTAGCACAAATTCAAACTCCCAGCCTTTTGGGCAATGTTCTGCTATATTATGCTGCAGTAACTGTACACCAATAGATGAGAATAAAAGAGATTGATCCAAATGATAATACTCAGCCAAAATTGATAACCTTCTTCCAAAATAATATGAATGGACTCAGAAAAAAGATTAGACTATTGGATACTATCATCAAAAGCAGTGAGGAATGAATTCACAAAGCACCAACTAAGACTGCAAGAAAGATTCTTCAAATTGTATGGGAATTGCCACCAAGAAACACTTGCAAGTAAATAAGTTACCTCCAAACATAATCTATGAGTAGTAAGCAAAAAACTTCACAACTGTAAGAAATTAATGAATGTGCAATGATAAATATTAAGTTTTCCTGAAATACACAAACTGTATATCAGTATGAAAGGTGAAGCTATCAAGCTGTAAATGCTCCTCCTCAGGAGGATGATCTAAAGTTATATTCTGATAACATGAACAATATCAAAAGACAATTAGAACTTGCCATAACATTCTCACAGGACATAAGACTGCTGTTTGAGCAAAATAAATGATCATACATGATAGTCAATAGAGGAAAGATTGCTGATCAGACAGAAAATGCAAACATCAATGGCTTGTCAATCTCTCCTCTCTTGGATGATGAATACTTTAGGTATCTTGGAAATGATGAAAATGTTGCATTCATTGGTGCTGTGAATAAAGCCAGAGTAACAAAAGAATAGTTTAGCAGACTCCATAAAATATGAAACTCAGAGCTGTTTGCATTTGATATTATAAAACTTTTGCAGTGTCAGTATCAACATTTGGGATATTAAACTGTATACTTGATGAAATCCATATCAACAGTAACATTGACGAGATCTATGTAAAATGAAGAGATGGTAACAAAAGAATAAGGTCAGTCCAAATGGCTTTTGAGTGGTACACACTATCACTCAAACAATACGTGCTGAACTGTAAAGAAAAAAAAAGTGAGTACATTACATGCGTACTCAAAAGAACAATATCTTCAGAGTAGAGGAAAAACTCTTGAGCAAAACTGACCTACCTAAACAGAAGCTTGGAGGAGAAGCATTCATCATACTAGAGGAAACAATACATGGATACATCTTTTGCAAGCTAGAGGATAACAGCAGCTTCGACAGGAAGAGTAACCTCTCTTGGACATGCGATAGACACATTACATCTCATGCTGGCCATGAACAGGATAAAGCTGCTAAATACCTGATAAACAAGAGAGACAAAGCTGCCACCAAACTTTCATGTTGACTATACTCCACCAATGTGAAAGATCACCTACCTCAGCAGATGCAAACATGCCATCAAAAGTTCATGAAAAAAGGCTACTTACAGTGAACTAATGTGAAACTTACATCTCTTGTACTCTGGTTATAAAATTTCATTTGTAAAATCATCATAGGTGGATTAGACTATGTATCTATGGATTTACACAAAACCCTAAAAATACTAGCATTTCCTAATAAAAAGCAAAAGAAACTGACATGCATCCTCCAAATCCAATTTATTCGAGACACAGTGAAAAGTTGTAAGATTCTCCATTTGAGATTTCTTAAATGAATATATGCACACACTTGGTTGTGTGCATCTGCAAGGACACCTATGAGAGTTGTCAGATAAATTTGTTTCTTACTTTCTAGTGTTATTTCACTTAAAACAAAAAATATTTTTATTGTAGTGTTTCATGTTTTGTTTTAGCTCTATTCTTCCTTTACAACTTTTATAGCTTTTGAAATTTGAATAAATTTCACCCCTTTTCAAACATATGACAATGGTATGCCCAGTAGGATAAAAAAAAAAGCATTTTTGACGCCTGCTTCACTTTGCTTTTAATCAAGCTGCCAAAGTGCCACTTCAAACAATTGTGCTGTATACAGGAGGCACTATAGCTGAAAGAACTGCACAGAAATAGTCTTTGTGCTTCAAGGCGTGAAATTGGACCTCTCAAACTTTTCGCATTTGTTCACGTCATTTCCAACTTGTTCACATCATTAAAAATCAATTGAATGAGCACATCCATGAGGATCCGTGCCAATCCACAAAGGAATAGGCCTAGCAGATAGAATGCACTAATGATACTGTTGCCCATAACTTTACTTGATAGGTAACGTTCCAAAACTTGGTGCATGTGTACCACACTGAACAAGAGAGAAACTCCAGTACCTCTCTATTGCCATTAGTTAGCTTTCTGGACATCAGGCCACCTGTGGATACTGAGATTTCTTTACTGCATTGTCACTGGTAATGAAAAATGGTGATTTTATGTCAATATGAAACAGAGCAAAGAATGGCTGAGCCCCAACAAGCAAGTAACACCTCAAGTCAAGCCAGAGCTGCATTGAAGCAAGATAATGATGCGTTTTATTTTATTAAAGAGCTTGGTTGAGAAGTTCTACCAGTGTATGAGAGAGAGAGAGAGAGAGAGAGAGAGAGACAGAGAGAGAGACAGAGAGAGAGACAGAGAGAGAGAGAGAGACAGAGAGAGAGAACATCATCAGATAATCTCCTGTTTTTTGGTTACTCTCCAACAGCTGAAAACATGGCTTGACAAATTCTTTGAGCCAAGAGTCAGCCATTTTTACTGTCAAGTCATTGACAAGAAGTCATGAACAAATGGCAGAGAATATATTATTGACTGCTTTGTTAAAACTATTGGTGAATAAAAAAAGAATCTGACAATACATATACACACATCTATATATATATACATATTTATACACACACAATCATCATCTGTTTTAATGCTCACCTTCTCATGCTTGCACGAGTCAGACAGAGTTTATTAAGGCAGTTTTCTATTGGCCAGATGTCCTTCCTGTTTCCAACACTCACTAGGTTCCAAGTAAGGTAATATTTACCCACAGTTAAATAGCATTTTTGCACAGAACATTGGAAATGAATGACATTTGTTTACAACAATCATGCAACGTCAAGATAATGAGACACAACACATCCACACACACACACATATACAGGTTGTGGGAGCATTTGAGGATACTTTATCAGTATATTACTCTCCTCAAACTAAGTAAAGGATTGTTATTTTTGTCAGATACTGCATGGCTGGTAATATGCTAACACAAGAAATGAAAAGATATGCAGTTATTTTTGCTATATTTGTGGTATACAGTGATTTAGAAATTGCTAACTTTCTAAATGTACACAAAGTTTAGATGGAATTGGAATCCTCTCTGGTAGGAATGTTTCAACCATATAAGAGAGGGAAAAATAAGACATTCTGAACATTTGGACACTGCAATTCATCCAGAAGGATCAAAACATTATCGATCAACCAAAACCAAAAATCTAACAAGAGAAATGACAGATGTGCAGATCCTTCTGATGTCTCCAGAAACTGTAATGGTTTTAGGAGTGGTAAGTAAAGAAGGTCATGTTATGCCACCCCATCTTCCTGAATGGACAAAGTATGAAGTATGCAATGGAAGACCATATGTGTTTCCACAAGACTCAGCGCATTCTCACACAGCCTACATAACCTAAGAAAGGATGTTAGACAATCTTTCTGGTTATTTAATACCAAATGTGGCCTCCAGACATGCCACATTTAAATCCCATGGACTACTTTATTGGGAGCACTGTTGAAAGGGGTAGACTAACTGACATTCTTACAATACCGTAGCCTCACTGAAGGCTGCTGCTGTCCAAGTGATGTCCAAAATTAATAAGGATCATTTAGTGCAAACATGTCAATGATTCCAATTCTGCACTGAAGCAGTCTACCAAGCTGAAGGTGGATTCATCTAATCTTATAAGAAAGTTTATCGAGAACGTGTGCACAAATTTTTTATTAAAATACATTTGGTTTTTGCTAGAATTAGACTTGTTTTAAATTACCAAATATGTCCTCAAATATCTCTTACACTGTGTATTCATAGATGTGTATATACATGTATGTATATACATGTGTGTATACACACATACACATTTCTACACATATATCTATACAGATATACATATGTATAGGTATATAAGTTTTGAAAATTTGCATTTTTTCCTTTGTTATCCTAATAATAAAAGGCATTATTTCAACATTAATAAAAGAGTTTGATATGGCCTGAAACAAAACTGAATATTTAATTGTATTATTTCACATTCAGCACTTAAGTGTTTATATTTTGTTAGACATTGGAAAGATTAGTAGTGGGTATTGTCTGTGCTCAGGATATCAATAAGTCTTGATCTGCTCTTGGTACTGATATCTCTATGATGACAGACATGGATAAGTTACTTAAAAGCAGGTCTAGAATCTTTACTGTATTATCCTTTCAGTGTTTTACTGTTCTGTATTCAAAACCTGCTAAAGACATATTAACTCACATCTTGGGGTTAATATAAACGTCAATGTGATTGACCTTGTGCTAAATCAAAATATTATAGTTTTGCATTTAAGTATAATAATCAGATACCCTTTTTTTAAAAAACAACAAAGCAAGAAATTGGTTTAGTAACAAATCAGTGGAGTAATATTTCCATAACTCATAGAATGAAGAATGGTATAAGGTTTACATTGGCAAGGTCTGAAGCCAAAAAAAAAAAAAAAAATGAAAAAAAAATGGTGTTAGGTGGTGGAAAACAGAAGCATGTGAAGCAATTTTAGTTGTGCAGTCCCAGGTCATCCCTGATTGAGCAAAGGAAGTTGATTAAATCATGAGGTGTGATCATCATAGCTTGCTTTCCAATTATATCAGTTAGACCTGCTATTATTATACCAAGCAGTTATAAGCAGGAGCAGAGAAAGACAGTCAAGTTTGGAAGATCAACACTTATTGCAATTAAAAAACAGTGTGGAAATGAAGCATGATAAAAAGAAATATGATGAGAAAAGATCTAACAAGGTGAAGAGCTTTCTTCAAAATACAATCACAAGCAGAATAAAACATATCACTGATGAACATATTCTGGCTAAGTAGACTTAGTACAATCATCACAGTGTAGTGGAATGCATATTTCACTGATAGAGTTTTGGCAATCTAAAAATTTGATATTTATAGAAAAGACTACTCAAGATAGCAAGTCTGAGAATGTATATATAGAATGAGTAGAATCCCCCAAATAGAATTTGCAATGAGATAAAGTGATTATATTTGGTATCTAAATTCTGTAATATTGTTATATTTTCATAGAAAGGTACCCACTAGAAGTCATGGATTGAGTGGAAAAAAGGAATGAATACGAATGCAACAAGTTTAGATATTGAAAATAACTGATAAAAACAACTATCAAAGATTAGCTTTAGATGTTACATATTTATGGCTTCTGTAGTGAATGAGTTTGATTTCACTAAGTTTGCACATATTTGTCAAATCTATCGATATTAGCTCTGAGTAACAAATCTATCAGATATTAGCTCTGGGTAACAGCATACACTAAATGATGGAATAAATACTAGATTTTTGAGTTTAAGTCTTGACTATTTCAGTTTCCATTATTACGAATACAAAAGTTAGATTAAATACCAAAGCATAGCATTGCAAGAATATTTCATTCACATAATAAATATATATATATATATATATGTGTGTGTGTGTGTGTATATATATACACACACACACACATTATTTCTACACTAATACAACAACCAACATAGAAAAAGCAAATAAAATGGTTTAACATTAACTTCCACCTAAAATCTTTGGATAATTTCTACTTTGAGTTAGTTTTCTAGGACATCATTCACACACATAAAACACAAAAATAAAAGTTATGAAAAAAAAAAGGACTACACAAATTAACAAAACAGCTACATTTCAGTTTCCAAACTTTTAAACTTTAAAAAAAATTGTAAATGAATATAAAAAAAAAAAGGAAATTTCCTTCAAATATCAAAAGCTGTTGGTTTCTGTTGTAAAACTTCCCATTTCTCCCACCTGTAAATATGAGGTAGTTTGGCTTCTAAAAAATTCTTATTCTCATTTTTATGATTATTATATTATTACTGTTGTTGCAGCATAGAAATATGCAATATCTTATGCGGTATATAATTTAATACCTTTAAATTATTTTATATTGAATAAAGTAAAGATAAAATCATAATTAGGTTCCATTTTAAAATAAGTATAATGGGAACAATTCACATAATTCTGAAGATAAACTTAAGAAATCTACAAAACAAGAACACTTATTTTTAAAATAATAAAAAACTGATTAAAAAAATTGAAGTGTTCCAACTGTGCTGGCTATATACAATCTTAGAATTTTATTGGTGGGGCAAGGAGAAGAAAATAAGCTAACCAGAGGAATGAGTTATGGATGCTTTTTTTTTTGGAGAATAACCCTAAATATCAAAACCTACATGATACAAAGTTTTGAAAAAGTTAATATCTCTCATGTTTCCAAGGTAAGGTTGGTGTGTCCTTATGTTATATCTGTATGACTAAGCTTCAAACAAAATTCTACAATCTCGAAATAAGTTATTATGGAAGACTATTCTATACATCCTATATAGAGGGCACAGAACTAACCAAAATTTCATGAAGCCAGGTTAAGTACAGAACACATGGTTATCGAGATAAAGTAAAATTAAACACAAACTGTAATGGCAGGGTCACTTCTTGAAATAATCTAGAGTTGCATAGAATATCTTGCATATTGCTGAATGAACACAAATAAATGCTATTTATGAAAGTTCTCTTGCTATGTAGACTCAGTTGTAGTATTGAATGTTGGTACTTATATCATATCAACCAGCACTTTTCTTAATTTGATTTCCTGAGGTCAACATACTAAATTACCATTTAAAATAGAATTTTTGAACTCAACTTCAAGTTGTTTCAACATATGTATTTTTATCATCGCTATCTTCATTCTTATCATCATTATGAAAGTGAGCTGACAAAATTGTTACCGTGCCAGAAAAAATGTTTTGTGGCATTTCTTCTGATTTAATGTTTTGCGCTCAAATTCCACCAAAATCAACCTTGCCTTTTATCCCTTCAGGGGTTGATAAAATAAATAACAGTTGAACATTGGAATCAATGTAATCAACTTACTCCCTCCTCCTCCTCCTCCCAAATTGCAGGCCAAAATTTGAAAACATTAAGATACAGATAGATATGTCCAAGGATCAAAGGAGTGGACAGACCAAGTTTAACTTCAACAACTTAATTGAAAAAAAAAAGGGCCATGTCAGAAAATCTTAAGATAATTTGTTATTTCAATTTATGAGTGGAATTTATCCAAATATCTTAAGTACGTTAAACCCAAGTTAAACTCCATTTGCATCCTTTTAATCAACTGCCTTTGCACTTGCAATATTGGTTCTGTGGTTTGGTTGTCCAATATCAATGTTTATGTGGCTAAATTTTACCTTTTAATAGCATCAAGCAGTGCTTTCCAAAGTGACTGGTGGAAAGTTTTAAATGGAGACTGGCTGACAAAGCATTAGATGAATTTTGTAATTTACCTAATATTCAGTTCAGACATGGCTAAGTGGTTAAGAGGTTTGCTTCCCAATTACTCGAATTCTTGCTGAGTTATGTGTAGCACCTGGGGAAGTATCTTCTACTATAGCCACAGGCCGACCAAAGCCTCGTGTGTGAAGCTGGTAGAGGGAAATTAAAAGAGGCCGAATGTATAGTTGTAACATGTATATATGTGTGGATGTCTTGGTGTCTCCTTGTCGTGACATCATGCAATACTTGTAAATGAGTGTCCCTATCATGCAAGTGGTGTCATTCATTTTCAATTTTCTGTGAAAACATGTCTGGCCATGGGGAAACAGGTGAGAGTTGGCAACAGGAAGAGCCATAGAAAATCTGCTGCAACAAGTTCAGTCTGACCCGTGCAATCATTGAAAAGTGGACATTAAAATGATGATGATGATAACATATACAGTTGAAAAGTTAATTTAATGCTGAAACAACTCAGGACCTGGGAGTCCTAAGTTTTAGATGGAAATTTATTAGGATGCTGATTACAGGGAATTAAACCAATCTGAAGTATTGGTTGGTCGGAACACTACTTAAATCAAGTCTACTAAGTAAAATGAGTTTCAAGAGTAACACTTATTTTCTTCAATTAAAAAAAACAAAAAACTATGAAGTTGGCATAAGAAATACAAACAAAAGGGAAGCCTACAACCACAGAGATTAATATCTAGTAAGCCTACTTACTACTGCTTCAAAATAGCTATTTCATTAAGGGCTTCAAGTTGTTCTATTTCTCTAAATTATCTTTTCTCTTAATCTTAGTCAATGTCCTATGTGGTTCTAAACAAAACAATAGAATCCTGCCAAAACAGTTCATCTGGGAAGTGGTGGTGGTGGTGGTGGTGGGGGGGGACTAAAAAACTTGAAGTAGATTTTACACAAAATTTAAATTCGAGAAATAAGATTTTGTTTTTGATTTAGAACTTTTTTGTCTTATGGGTTGTGCTGATACAATAAGTTAAAGCTGTACATTGCTAGTGCAAGGGAAGGGAAATGGAAAAATAGGCTTTAAATCTCAACAGCTTTTATTGATCTGAACAAACTTTATTGATATGAATAACAGTAATTGAAACATTGAATTTTGAATAGTTCTTAAAAACTATACTCAGCTGCAAAGTTTACTTATTATAGTGAAGAAATTTAATTTTTCTAAGATTTATAAACAACAGAGAACTAAAATAGCTTTCATACATTCTAAAATCAAAATTAAATTAATTACTGATTTACTGAATATGAAACAACTGTTGGCTATGAAATAAAAATGCCATAAACTCCAATCTCCAATTGTCATTATTCATATTCTGTGTCAGAAATGGAACTTGCAGATTTTCTGTTTTATTTGAAACAACAGATTCCTAAGGGGATATATCTCCCTTTTGCAATTTTCAGTTAGCTGCTGTCTGCAGAAGTGTTTCACAAGGTAAAAACCTACATTATCTTATCTCAATACATACATATTGAATATTTTCGGGATGGTGAACCCAGGATTTACTCATCAGATGAATTAGTGGGATTGTTCACCGTAAATAATCTTAGGTGCTTCTTACTACTCAATGTGAACCCAGAATATATCTGAGTGCTTGTATGGTACTCACCTGTATAATTTATCCCCATATACTCATCATATATATATATATATAAATTTATTAACGAGAATAAACATTTCTCCTCTTACAAGTTCCAAATTCCTTACCAGTAGTCAAAACATCTAAATACACAAAAAGTAAACTCAGTAAATAGTTTTTTTTTTAACCTAAAGGTGTCATGACTAGGAGATTAAGATATTCAACAACTGACCTTACTATTGTGACCATTAAATGAGTTCAAGCCCTAGTATTGGTCATTATGTGATGGTCAAGTCACAGAACTGTTTCCATAAATTTTTTTGAATAATATCAAGTTCCAGTTCTACTTATTTGCTGATATATTTAGAAATGTCCAGCTTATTAAATATTGCACTGTATAAGTCCTACACAACATAGTCTTATATGGAAAATAATTGGAAAAGGAGGGAACATAAAATGATTTAAAGTTGTTTTTTTTTCCACACCAGCATTGAAAGATTAGTCATTTTTATTAAATCAGGTATTTGTAATGACCCTTTTTATTATAGGCACAAGACCTGAAATTTTTTTTGGCAGGGTAGGGATGAGGGGTAAGTCAATTACATCAACTCCCAGTGCTCCCAAAAGGATGAAAAGCAAAGTTGACCTCGGTGTGTGTTTTAACTGACGTCTAAAAGTATTATACTGATGTAAAAATAATCAGTTATATAGATATGAAGCAGTTTACCTTTTTCTTTAATAGTCATATTAAAATTATCATTTAGTTATTTATTCACATTCAAACTAATAAATCAATTTCAATGTAAGATTACAAATGACTAGTTAGTAATGAAAACTTCCACTGTTTCACTATTCTACCCTGACAACAGGTTTGTTTTTATTTTTAATTAACCAACCAATCACGAAAATATAAATTTATCTATCAAATTCATAACCAAGTGAATGAGAGGGTTACCAACTGAAAACCATATTCATGTAGTGCGTCTAGAGAAATTTGAACCCAAACTGCTGTGCTGGTCACAAACTGAGAAGCTTTTAGATAGAGGACTACTAGCTAGGCAGTCTGATGCCACTATAATATTGTGTGTGCATACACACACACATACAACAAATCCTACCACCTGAACTTATTTTAGACTTTGAAATTTAAATCTTACATATTTAGTTACCATTGTGACATAACGCAATATCTGGCTTAGTTGATCAGTTCTTAGGGTGTAAATTCAAAAGGAATAATTTTTAATGATCTTTGAAATAGAAAGAACCAAGAACCAAATTCACAGAGAAAAGAGTGGTTAGTGCATTAGTAATTCCAGTAGTGTTTGAAGTAGTTAGAGGAATGGGTTATTAAAGTAAATAAAAATTAAAACCAACCAAAAAATAAAGTTAAAATAATAAATAAAAGAGGAAGTTAAAAATTAGGAGCAAGGCTTGATAGGATGATGAGGAGGATTCTGCTGAGAAGTGAAACACCAGGACCATGCAAGTTTGATAGTTGAAGGAATGCAAGGAACTTTAGACCCTGCCAATGGTGTTTAGCAAATCTTACCCGTGGCTGATCAAAGTCCCCTTTTTCAGGATCCTTCTGTAACAACAAAAACTAAGGGTACTAAATTTACTGCTGGGAAAGGTTTTAAAATGTTAAACATGAAGTGAAAAGTATGGATTTCTCTTCGAAATTCAATGAAATCAACTGTATCTTTCTGTGTCTCTCTTTCAAATTATATTTTAAACACAAGTACAAAAAAGTAAAAAGAAACAACAAAAACAAAAAATATTTAGTATTCTTGTAGTACATATTAGCAGAATTATTTCAATGGTATTATGGTAATGTAAACACTAATATAATTTTAATATTTTTATCCAAGATTTTCTCAATAGTTTCTTTATTCCTGTTAGGAGGACTTGTGGTAGCTAAGTGCTGGAGATGGTTCTAATGAATCACGGAGTTGTGTAGGTAGAAAGAATTACTCGTGTCAAAAAAAAAAAAAAAAAATGTAATGATTCATGTAGTAATTGAGACATAGGAAGTTAAATGTAAGATCCTTAGAAACTAGAGAGGAAAAGATAAATATGGTCAATTACAATGAGTGAAGGCTGAGTGAGGCAGGTTAAGATAATGAATAATGACAGCAGGTTGAGATATAATGGTTTTTGTTTGGATAAATAAATGGATGGAATCTAATGGATATAAAGGCACTAAAAATATAGAGAAAACAAAGGAGAGAAAGAGTGAATTAAGAGATGAGAGAGAGTTGAAAATAAAGCATGAGGGAGTTGAAAATAATGTATGAGAGAGAGAATTGAAAATAATTTATGAGAGAGAGAGTTGAAAATAATGCACGAGAGAGAGAGAGAGTGTGTGTGTTGAAAATAATGAGAGAGAGTGTGTGTTGAAAATAATGAGAGAGAGAGAATGAGCTGAATATGAATAATGAAAATTGTAGAGAATAGTTTGAGATTGAATAATTGGAAGTAAGTCAGATTTGAGAATGCACAATGAGAGAGTATGAATGCTGTATAGAGAGAGAAAGAGAGACAGGGAGGAGAATGTAGACAATTCAGTGTTATTTAACATATTTTTGATAAATTAGACTGAAATACAGAAAAACAGAAAAAGAATGTTTATCACATGACAGAATTGAGACTATTGTAGAAAATATGAATATAGGTGTAAATCTTGCACTTAATTATGAACTATTCCAAAGTCATGGCTGCAGTCAGCTGCTTGGACTGGGCACTAATTTTTACAGTTTTAATTCTCAGTCTATTTGTATATTCAAGGGAAGTAGAAATAGAAGAAAAAAGAATAAAATAACCACAATTTCAAATGGATTTGGCATAGATACAACTTAGAAGCCAATTGCTAGCAACTTTGCTTTTAAATATAAATGAATTTTTTTGTCTACTCTTTCTTTGTTTCTTAATTTACCAAAAGCATTTAAACAGACAGAATAGACCATTGAAAATATCCTGAAAATATATAAATGAAAAGGTGCATAAAAAAATATAATAGAAAACAAAGTACCTAACTTTAAATGATTATGTGTGTGTGTGTATATATACACACATGTATGTATATATGTGTATATATGTATGTATATGTGTGTGGATATGTATGTGTGTGTGTATATATATATATATATATATATATATACACACACACACACACATGTATATACACACACATGTATATGTGTGTGCATATATATATGTGTGTATATATATATATATATTGTGTGTATAGATATATATGAATGTGTCTGTATGTATATATATGTGTGTATGTATATATACATGTGTATATATGTATGTGTGTGCATGTATATATATGTATGTGTGTATATATATATATATTTGTGTGTGTATATATATGTGTGTGTGTGTGTGTGAATATATATATATTTGTGTGTGTATATATATGTGTGTGTGTGTGAATATATATATATATAAAGAGAACAGAAGTAACACAATGTTTTACAGCAACAAAGCAAGAATTTGAAGTTCAATTATAGTCCTTATATTACAACTTAGCTCACATACACCAAAAGAGAGAAAGCTTTGTTTTATACTAACATGCATTATAAATTAAAAAGACAGAACAGAACACAATAGTGAAGAGAAATAACATTTCATATACAACCTACTGGAATTTCTGTATTTGTAATATTGATAGAAACCATGAAGACTACTCTGTGTAGAAATTGTACTAAATATAAAAGTAAATATTCTAATTCTTTCTCTGTGTGAATGATGATAATGAGAGGTGAAATAAGTTTAATGGACAGTATAAGTTCAGTGTTAGTTTACAACTGAACTAACCTAGTTACTGTTCATCAATGTTATGAACTAGATGACAACAACTGTGATCAGAAGTATCTTAACATTGAGATTGGACTGGCAAAAGACTGATAATGGCTTCTTAATTTTACTTAAATTAGGTGGCATCCAATTCTTGTGAAGAAAACAATGAGCATTATGCCAATGCTGCTGACTGGTAAAAAGCACCATTCAAGCATGGCTGATGCCAGTGCTGCCTGACTGGCTCCCATGCTGGTGGCACATAAAAAGCACCCACTACACTCTTGGAGAGGTTGGCATTGGGAAGGACATCCAGCTGTAGAAACCTAGTCAAATCAGATTAGAGCTTGGTGCTACCTCCTGGCTTGCCAGTTCTTAGTCAAACTGTCCAACCCATGTCATCATGGAAAGTGGGTGTTAAATGATGACGATGATGATGATTATTACTGTTATTTTATTATCATCATTATTAGTTAGGCTACGAAGAAGGAGCAGTTTCCATTCCCTTCACAAGCCCTCTGTGATAATTATGAAATTGATGCCATAAATATTGCATTTTAAGTGTTGCAAGTTGATAATGAAAGGAAAAACAAGTGCAGGAATAAACTCCAAAGAGGTGACATTTTGAAGAGGAAGAACTGGGTATAGCATTTAGTGCAGGGCTTTGGAGTGGGGTTGAACACATGAAGAGTGACCAGAAGAGGGGAAACAACTACGTGGAGAGTGCTTGAGTGGAGTGGGGTGTGAAGTTAGTTAGCTAGCTCTGAAGAATAGAGGCTATCACAGTAGGTGGAGTTAGAAGATGTGGGTCAGAGTCTAGAGTATATCTGTGGGTGAGAGGTTAGAGAGTGTCAGTGAGGAACTTTATGATAATCAGTTGTGGTCTTTCTCTGGATATGGTCTAGGTCTGTGTGTCTATAGCAGCACCACCATCCTAGATGTGAGAGCAGTACTCTACTGAAAGTTTCACCTGAGCTTCAAAGTGAGTTAATAACTATTGCAGGTTGAAGTATTTTATGGCTCTGAATAAAATGGCCAATCTTTGAGATGTCTTTTCTATGCTAAGAATGTGTGTTCACAAAGCAAGATGCTCTGCAAAGTGAGATCTAGCATTTGAAAATTGCAAGGGTTCTAATTGTGTGCTGTTTACATTTAGGGAAGGTGAGGTGCAATGATTCATGTATTTATTATAAATAGGTCTATTTCCCCACTCTGCAATGGGTTGAAAAGACAGCCTTCTAAGTCCTTGAAGGATATTATTAACAGCTGCTGCATCATCATCATAATCATTTTAAGTTTACTTTCCATGTTGGCATGGGTTGGACAGTTTAATAGGTTACAACAGGTCAGAGGATTACATCTTGCTCTGACATTCCAGTTATCTACAGCTGGAGGCCCTTCCTAACATCAAAGCTACAGAAGCTGTCTTGTCTTTGGCAAGGCTAAAGAGTCCTCTTGACCCTGTGATGTCTGTATATCTTTTCTAAAACTCTGTAGTAAAGGAGTTATGAATGGACTCATAAGAAACTATTCAAACTAGCATTCATTACTTGTAGCAATCTTCACTTGTGAATTCCACAACAAGGATTGGATTTTTTAACCACTTAAACATATATATATATATATATATATATATATATCTCATGATATTAAAAAATTACCCCCATCAATAGTAATACTTCTTATAATGACATCAATAGTATCACCAACATCAAACATGTTAGAGAGAAGTCTTTTACTAGCAACAGCTAACACAGTTAGCAACACAATAACAATGATAGCATGAAAAAGAAATGGAATTATTCAAAACTGCTTTGTTAGCTGCCTAGCAGTGATCAGTTTGTATTGGGATGAAGTGCAAAGTCAATTGATCAATAAGTACACACTAACCCTAACATGTCAAACAGGAGTAGTTTATGGATTATTAGTAAGTCATCAAATGACTTACTTTCATGAGGAGCTATTCTAGAAAAACAACAAAAGTGAAAATGGAATGACAAAATTATATCATTTATGTTGACAATGCTTTTAAGTGTTATCCTGATCATGTTTCTTTAACTGAAACACCATCATATGGCAGAATGGTTGCCAAAGAAGGTTGTTGCTTTGATTTACTTGACTGGTTTGTCCTTTTATCCATCCAAAGCAGAACCAATGCAATTGATCTAATCAATGTAGCAGTAAAAGCTACCTGAATGAATTTTCTAATGACTTTAAAATGAGGACAACTTTTTTCAAGTTTTAATCTAGTGGAATGAAACCAAGAAAAACCAAGTGATGGAATCACGAAGTACAACATTTCACCAGCTATTTCCATTCAATGGTTCTTTTTTTAAGCAAAGGTGTTACTAGTATTACTCAAAAACAATAGTGACAACCACCTCAAAATGCTAAGAGTTGGTGAAGTTATTAGCAGTGTCATGAGAGATAGTCCTGCTCGATATGTAGAAAAGGTGTTGGTAGAAATTCCATACAATGTACCCAGTGCAAGCTATTGACACATAAGATGTGCAGCAGTATCACAGGAAGGTTACCAGGGAAAACAGCCTTTGTGTGTGGAAGATGTGCAGGTACATTAAATGCTGGGAATGTACAGGAAATAGACTCTCTTAAGTGTTCAGGGAGATCCTTAGATGTAGTAGATAGTTTCCATTACTTAGGTGACCAAGTTAGCAATGGAGGAGGAAGATATGAAAGCATAGTTGCTAGAATAAGAACAGTCTGAGCAAATTTCAGAGAGCTTTACTAGGGCCTCTTCCTCAGACTGAAAGGCAGATTTTATAATATCTGTGTATGAACAGCTATGCTAAATGGCAGTGAGGGAACATGTGAAAGGGGTAGACCCAGGAAGACATGGGATGAGGTAGTGAGGAAGGACATTCAGACTTTGGGCCTTGCATAAGAGATGACAAGGAATCGAGACTTCTGGTGGTTTGCGGTGCTTGAGAAGACATGTCAAGCTAAGTAAAATCATGGCCATTCATCCATGCAGGATGAGAAGTCCTAATTTTCAAGCTCATAGATGCTGGTACCATGTAAAAGTGTCCCAGCTGGTGCCTCGTTAAAAGCACCCAGTACACTACATAAAGTGGTTGGTGTTAAGAATGGCATTCAGCTGTAGAAACCATGCCAAATCAGACTGGAGTCTGGTGCAGCCCCCTAGCTTACCAGCTCTGGTCACACTGTCCAACCCATGCCAGCATGGACAACGGATATTTAAATGATGATGATGACGAAGTAAAAAATATATATTGAGATATTGAGCAAATGCATGGTTCAGAACCTAAACACAAAATTGTCAAAATGAAATTCCAGTATTAACCCTTTAGTGTTCACATTATTCTGCCATAATTAATGCTTTTTTATCCACATTGTTTTGAACTAATCATGCATTATCTTGTAGCTATGAGATTTTGATGAGGTAGCTGTTAATCTTTAAAATGTTATTGTAGGGTTGGTGTGAAAGACTAGATCTGGTCAGTTTGAACATAGAATAGGCAGAATACTTTTGGCCGGATATGACCGGTTTAAATGCTAAAGGGTTAAAGAACTTGTAGTCTAGCAGCTGTAAAATTTAGCTTGTAATTGAAGAGAATTTAAATTTCCATGAACATTAAAACTGAATTTGTGCTTAACCCTTTTGTCACAATATTTCTATTGAGACATTCTGTGTTTACTTATTAATTTTAAAAATAATGAAGAATTTAGTAACATTACTTTGTTATTACTAAGCTGGTTTTTAGGAACATAATTAGCATTAAGTTTTGATGCAAGATTTCATTTCAGAATTTTTGAAAACAAGACATTTGTACTATGAAACCAGGGATGGTCTCTGGTGGGTTAGAATCAAAGATGTTAAATTAATCCCATGAAAGTAATATGAGAATACAGGAATTTCAGAAAACCAAAGTTTTAAAAATATTCATAAGTGAAGTTATAAAATTAAAAAAATATTTAATTTAGTTATTTTTAAAACATGCAATTTGGATAAGTGCTATGAGTTAGTTCTAGAGGATAAGCAACAGCAGGTAGAAGAAAAGGTGTTACAAAATACTTTAGTATTGAGAACATTAAACTTTGTAATCCTTGATTATCTTAACTTTATACTTAAAATGATGAAGAGCATGTGTTAGAAAGGGCATCCAACCACAGAAACCATGCCAAAACAGACATGGAGCCTGGGCAGCTCTTCAGCTTACCAACTCTTGTTAAATCATCCAACCTATGCCAGCTTGGAAAATGGACGTTAAATGATGATGATACTTTCTAGTCATCAATACAAAAAGTAAATATGAAGATGAGGATTTAATTAGTTATCTCAGTTCTTTACAAGAATAACTCAAGTGATTAGTGTCAAAGATAATTATTCAATCATCATTTCAGTAAACTTAAATTCCAATAAAATTAGAGATGTTCAGAAGTGGAAAATTAGTTTTAAAAATGACAGCATAGCTGTGCATTTAAGAAACTAGCTTCCAAACCATGTTGTCTTGGTTTCATTCTGACAGTGTGGAACCTTGGCCAAGTATCTAATATAGGCCTGTGCTGACCAAAATCTTGTGAGCAAATTTTGGAAATGGAAACTAAAGGAAATTCATCATGTGTGTGTGTAACCAACAATGCTACTGGTCGCAAATTGTGATTTTATATATATATATATATATATATATATATATATACATATACATATAAAGAGAGAGATAGAGAGAATGGACTCGCAGTGATATGCTGGAGGTTGAATTTGATTTTTGGATGCAGTTTAAAACAGTGTAGCGGTAAAATCATTCCAGTTATGTAAGCAGAAAATTTTCAGAACCAGAAAAGAAATTTATCTTTAGGATGAAATGTTGTTTATGTTATAAATGTGAAGTTAACTTGAAAAATCATTAGTAATTGTGATGGCCAAACGTGTATGATTTTGGGGGATCTGTAGTTGTGTGTCAATCATGTGTAAGAAAGGATTAGTGCAACATTACTCCTTTGATGTATGTACTGTTGAAGAATAAGTTATCATACTTCCATTGATCCACTGGAAGATGTTTCCTAGGTTTCTTTGCTTATAGCAGTAGTGCAGGTCTAGCATGATGGATCTAGGTTGCAGGAGAATGCTTGGGTGTAGAAGTTTAAGATGGAAAGAAAAATGGTATTATCTGCACAAGAGAGTGTGTTCAGTCCCACATAATGGCAAGCAGTGTCATTAATGGACGCAATGAAGAACGTGGGAGGCATAACCAAGCTGTTGGCTTCCACAAAACTTGATAGAATATGGGTTAGAATGAGCACCATCAACACATGTTGCAAAGAAGTTTGACAGAAAACTTTCAATCCATGAGACGGTGATGAGATGGTGACAGCTTTAGGTAGGCAACCTAGCTAGCAGGTTCTCAACCATTTTTTGTCTATGGACTCCCTCTGATTCCTGTTTTACTCTACTGGTCCCCCATAGCCATTCAGTGTTTAAGAAAATCCTATATAATTCCCAATAATTAGATATTATTAGGAATTATACAAAATAAATGTTAAAATATTTTGTGTATTGTAGAAGCAGAGACCAATTTATTGCACATAAATTTTAACAACAAAATCCTATGTGGATTCCCAAGGGCCATGTGGACCACTGTCATATATCGACAGAGACAATCTTGCTTTTGCTGAAGTTATGTGATGGAAAGCAAATATTTAGCAAGTCTGGCTTTATCAGAGGAGAAATACCGAAGAAGCTAAAAAGCTGGCTTTGTAGGTGAGAGAGTGGCTAAGAGTGTTTGGTGTGATTGTATTGATGGGGACAAGGGGTTGTGATGATACTAATTGTTTTAGAGAAATAAGCATGGCATAAGATTAGGCTTCCATATCATCAGAGTCAGTGCAAGAGCAAAAAGGAGTTCTGAATAGGCAAGTCATGGATGATGTTCCTTCAGAGAGCAGTGATGTAAGATAGATATTCTCATGCAGGACAAGAGACAGTTGAACAGTTGTTAGTAGTTGGAAAAATTCATAAAGTGGTAGAGATAGATGAATTTAGATAGATGGAGATTTTGAACCAGAGTGATTAGAAGTTCAGATGAAAATGGTGTATGGTAGGGAGAGTGAATTCTATCTAAGTACAAATACCAACTTTCAAGAATATAGGGTGTGGCTTAGACAGCAAAGAGGAGTTAAAAAATAGGAGGAGAGAGAGAAAAATAAGGAGTGGATTGTGAATAAGTAAAATGTGGTGGATATAGCCAAAATGGGACTGAAGTTTGTAAAGTGTCTCAAAAATAATCAGTGTTTTTATTGTGGTATAAGTTGCCTAACAAGAATGCTCTGTATTGATGTTGATTTTTTTTTTTTTGAGGGCTGACCATCAAGATAAGGTGGATCATTTGGATCAAGTTATTAAAGCCACAAATTCTCAAAGGAAATTCCCCAAAATTAGATTGAGGATTTACAAAACTCTCAGAATATGGGCTGAGAGAATAACAGATATAAAAAAAATAATGAATGATGTGTTAGTGTTTGCTTTTTTATGAATTTACTACAGAAGAAACCTATAAATTTCAACCAATACTGTCTGTGTAAACTAAAATCAACTAAATGCACTGGGCAGTCATAAAAGTATCATCATCATTATCAATCTAACATTCACTTTTCTATGCTATATGGGTCAGACGGAATTTGAGGCATGTTTTCTACAATCAGATGCTTTTTTCTGTTCCAATCTACACCTGTTTCAAAGAAAAGTAATATTTTCCCATGGCCAGGCATGTCTTTGCAGAATCTTGGAAATTACTGGCACTACTTCTATGGATGATGCTCATTTACAACTATCACATGATGTCAAGACAAGGAGAAGCAAACATACACACACCCACATACACAATGAGCTTCTTTTCAGTTTCTATCTACCAAATCCACTCACAAGTCTTTGGTTGGCCTGGGGCTACAGTAGAGGACACTTGCCCAAGTTGCCATGCAGTCTTTATTCAAATTCACCATGGAGACAGAGAAGAGATCAGCTGGACTATAGTTTCAAGGTAAATGGTTACTTATGAAATAATAATGATAATCAAAACTATAATCCAGGTGACCCACCTTTTTTCTATCATCAGTAAAATTGTATAAACAAAGACAGCCATTTACAACTGTCTAGTGCACTTAAATTTAACTAGTTTAAGCATGCAGTCTGACTCAAATCTGCAAATTTATTCTGTAGCACAGCACAGCAATAGAGATAATTAAATAACAATAGTTATCTCCTTAATTAGCTTTGTATGCTTCAAGAAATGCAGATGTTTTAAATATTTAAAATAGACAAAGAAAAATCAAAATAAAAAGAAAAAAAACACTGCAAAGAACAAAAGAAATAAAAATGAAATCCTGCACTCATGAAACTGTACCCAAAAATGAAAGATATTCTTCACAAATATGTCGTTGGTAAAGAAGAGAGTCTGAGTTGTTAAATAATAAGAGGCAGTCAAGTTATAAGAAATAAAGAGTAAGAAATTCAATAAACTTGAGTAAGGCACTGTTTGAAATAGGTGAATCACAAAAGAATGTTTGTTAAAGGCGAAGAAATGTATTAAGTGCAATGTACTTTGGTGAAAGAAAATGTCCTTGAAGTACCCATTGATGGTATTGATAATCAAAATGAAACTTTCATAGAATATATATATATTTAAATAATAAGGGTGAAAAATTGAATATTAATTTGATTAATAGCAATTTAAAACCAGTGGCCTAGCATATTGAAAAAAATCTGAAGATTCAGAAAAATTATATTACATACATATAAGGGGATGACCACTAAGTGGACACCCAATATGCTAGAAGTAGACCCCATATGGTCTGACCACTAAGAAAATTCAGCAAACGCCAGAACGTAAGCGAGCAAGACAAATGAAAAGATACAAAATATAATTAGTCACATAACCGGGTATGTGACTAATCATTATATTTTGTATCTTTTCATTTGTCTTGCTCGCTTACGTTCTGGCGTTTGCTGAATTTTCTTGAGAATAATCTTTTCTTAGTGGTCAGACAATATAGCGTCTACTTCTAGCATATTGGATGTCCACTTAGTGGTCATCCCTCTTATATGTATGTTATATATATATATATATATATATATATATAAATATATATTTTCCAATTACCAAATTGAAGAAAGGAGTATAATTTTGGTCACAAGTGCAAAATATACTGGTAAAGCAAATTATGAAATACTTGAATTTCTAAGAAAATAATTTGCTTTTAATTTGTAAACTGAATGCTAAATACACTGAAATCTCTATAATATAACCCCCCCCCCTAACTGATAGAGCTGCTCCCCACCTTGGAATAATAATCTGCATTTATTATTTTTTTTCTCCCTTCTATTCTTTTAAGAAAGGTACTTGAAGGAGAGTTGTGAAATAAGGAACTAAATAACTGAGATTCTCATTGATCACATTCTTTGAAATATTGTGACTGTTACAGTAGATGCCTCTTTAGAATAAGAGAATGAAAATCAAAAAGGTGTAAATATATTCTTATAAATCCTTCTTTATTGGCAGTAATTGGAAGAATCATTTGAATGTCATACAAATGTCAAATGTCTTGCTGTACTTAGTTATGGACTCTGAGGTTCTGAACTCAAATCTAGCTAAAATCAAGTTTGCTTTCATTATATAAAATACCAGTCAATAGAATAAAGTTACCAATCAAGTACTTGTTAATGCACATGACTGTATTCTCACCCATAGTCTAATTTAGTTCTTTATGCAATAAGTTTTGGGTGGGAACAGCAAGAGAAAACCATTAATGTTTAATGAGTGAATTAATACTCAAGAACATGTTCAGAAACATATATGAATGCAAGTTGAATAACCTACTCGTTAATAAAATTTAAAAAAACCTCATCCTATCCCTATTCCAAGAAATTAGCATGTGATAATGATAATGGCTCCATGAAAATTTCTGTATCTTTTTCATACTATTTTGATATTTATTTATCAACTAATAGTTGTTCACAAAATCCCTACTTTAACCTTCAGAATTGGTAATAACTTAGATTTGTCATTAGTCCTAGGATTCACGAGTGGAGATTAATCCTATTTTCATGATGTATAAGGTTACAATGCTTCCCACTAAACAGGGTACCAATCTGCTGCAGGATTAACTTCCTAAGTATTGCTGGGAAGTTATTTACAGCTAAGTAGATTGGAGCATTTTGCTCAAAAACACAATGCACAGTCTGGTCTTAGAACTGATCTTATGATCATGAATACAATACTCTGACCACTAGGCCACATGCCTTCACTATTGCCTTGGAAATGCCTCTATTTTGAGACTGCTCCTACTGTGAGTGTTTTCACTAAACGTTTTAAGTGCTAATGTAGTTCTGGGTAAACCTTAAACATATCTCTCTCTCTCTCTGTCTGTCTTGATCCAGTAGAACACCAGGATGAGGGAGAAGATGGCAGCAGCCACACTGACATTCTATTAAGTAACTTGTCCAAGGAAGAGTAGAACAACTAATTAACATATGGTTAATAAAATTTTTAATAATAAAACTTAACTAAATTTTTAGAATTTTCAAGTTTGCATAAAGTTAAGAATTGATAAATTGATGGGGTTCTGAGCTTTGAAAACAATACAATATATTGTACTATATAAACTTTTTATTCCAGTATCCAACTTGACACACTACTTCAAACAACTTTCCAATTACATATTCTATTTATATATGCTAGTAGTCACATATCTGTCTTCCAAGCTCTTTTTATAAAACACATTATATCTATCTTCAGATTACCACTCTAAACTACAGTTTCCAATTATTCTTTTATAAGCTTTCAAATTAACCTAACTCAGAATGCTAACTATATTCAACAACCATAATTCACTTCTCAAGTGTATTGAAAATAACCAGAGTGAAGATTTTTTTCAAGTGAATTGAAAATAACCAGAGTGAAGATTGTGGTTACCCTTAATAGTTACACTAGTCCCCTTACCAAGACAATACAGAATACAGAAATGTCATAATGCTTAACAATCCAAGCATTAAATATTTCAAATTATTAAATGCTGCATATACACATCCTCTCACATTCTTAAAAGATAATTAGATAAAGTTATGTATACACTTACTACCTTAAACATTTGTTGACCAATATAAAAGGAATAAAGTAAATGAAAATGAGATATTTGGTAAGTGGTGAACACCGATAATTTGAAAACAAATTAAGAAAGTTAGATGCATCTGAGAGATAAGATAAAAAAAAATTTCAGATTCTAAAAAGTTTACAATAGTGATTCCTAAACTTTTTCACCCCTACTGCCCTTGTTGCTCTAACATTTCATTTAGTTTACTGTTTTACAACTGAGTATAACTAGAAATAACAGTCTGTGGATCTTTGGGGTTTGACGGGCAACATTTTTTTTGTAGTGTTTTTGGTACCGAATATTTGTTTGTGGTATAGAACAGATAAAAAATTTTGTATTCGAAGTTATTTTATGTAAAAAAATTGTCGTATTTCAGTAATTTCAACCAATCACTGACGTCTATTGAGGTGAAAACAATTAATGCCGTAACGGTGTCATGGGATCTTTTCCCTTGAATAAAATTAGTCCCATTGTTTGTCAACAACTACCTGTGTTACTCTTATTTATGACATCGTTTGTGCGTTTGTACTGGTTTTAGCTTTAGGGTTTTAGGGTTAGGGTTCGGGTTTTAGAGTTAGGGTTAGTTTTAGGATTACGGTTAGGGTTATGGTTATGATTATTTTTGCCATAACCTTAACTCTAACCCTAACCCGAACCCTAACCCCAACCCTAAAACCCTTACTAGGGAATAATGATATAATTAAACAGGGAATAACACACTTGACACCGAACAGCAGTAATTGTATTCAGCTGAATAGATGTCAGTGATTGGTTGAAATTACAGAAATACGACAACTTTAACATGAAATAACTTGAGATGTACAAAATTTTGTTAAGAAGGTTAAGAGAAGAAGGTGTTTTATATGACACATTCTACCAGTGTCCCAAGTTTGAAAGTGTTTCGTTAAGAAAACAAATGTTGCCCGTCAAACCCCAAAGATCCCAGTCTGTTACAATAGATGATAATAACAGGGCATTTTAAATGGCTAACAATAATTTGCACACAAGTTTTTAAATTTTATTTATTGTTATAACTTGAATTTCTGTTACTTTAATGGAAAACTAACATTTGTAACACACTAAAGTGCTTTAATTATGAAGAAAACATCTCAATTATTTTAGCTTTAAGACTGGAGATATTAAAACCAGAGCCACATGAGCAAGGAAAAAAGAAAAAAAATTGTAGGAGGGAGCTACTTTATGAACCATTGTTGTTATTTTTGTCTTTGCCTCCAGCCAGGAATATATTAGATAAACAGAAGAAATAATAATGTAGCATACACCCTGCTATATGTTGTGTATCCCACAGTGTAGAACTATCAATTCTACAGAGACAAAGGAGGGGATTGGACAGGAGAGGAGGCAGTTATGGTGAAATGTCAAGAGAAAGAAGTATATAAAAAAAAAATCAAGAAAGTTCAAAGGTCAGCCTTTTGCAGAAAATAAAGAATTAAGAAAAAATACAAAAGATAAGAAAAATAAATCAATAAACATCTGAAAGTCTAAAAGAAATAGCAGAGAAGACAGTAAAAAGAAAAAAAAGAGAAAAGAAATATTTTGGGCAAAGTAAACAAAAGAATTAAAAATCTTGCAATCTAAAATCAATCCTGTTGCTTTTTTACTCTCTGACCACCAATTTAATTAATTAAATTTTTTTTTTTAAATCTGATTGCTCAAAACATTGCTGCTGCAGAAAGCTTACAAGAAGAATACCAATTATTATTGGTACTCTTGATAATTAATGATCATCATGGTAGGTTACATGATAAATATATTCCTCAAGAATATAAAAGTAATGGGTCAATAAGAGAATAATTGTTGGAGTTGAAGTCAAATGATGACAAGTATTATGGTAAAAGAAGCATGTTTTGGCTCAAAGCACCCCTAAACTAAACCCCAAACCCTCTTCAGAATTCTTTTACTCAATAAGAAAGAGCACTCATTCAGGAAAACCTGATCTACAAAGAGAAAGCATGAATTTGGAAATGTTAGAAAGAAACACAGATTAAGCCATCTAATTTGTTGCAGTTTAAGAAGTTATGTTTTATATAAAAACAATTATTTTCAAAAAGCAAACTGTTAGAAATAAAAACGACATTATAATTAGAGTTAGAATAATTAAAATAATGTAACTATTAAATTTAAAATAAAATAAAAACGAAATGTAATTGAAATGAAATACTTACATGTAGGAATGAATAATCCATGTCTTCTTGATCCATTTGTGGCCGAAATTTTCCACAACAAAAGTTGCAACAACAGCAACAACACAAGCAGAAGTAACAACCCGTTATCAATCCACAGAAACAAAACAAGGCCTAGAAAAGTAATGAAACAGTAATTAGTATAGATTTTAATTAATAAAAAATGTAAATGATAGCACTTTATAGTAGGTGCTACATAAAACTGATATGCTAACATGTAGGAAAGAATATAGAACAGGAAAAAACCTTAATCTAGTTATTTTCTGATGATTTATATAAAGTAACTTTTATTTTAAGACTCACTCAATGTAATTAATATATTGGTTTTATTAGTCTAAAAATATATAGCTACCTTAAATATTCTTCTTCACTCTCATACACAAGCTTTTCTTTTTTTTTTTAACATTTTTAAACAACTATTTTTATTTATTTTTTGTAGGTTAGGCTCACTTTATCAATTTTATCAATACAAGTATGTCAGCCTTTATAACAACAAACAAATACAATTGAAATTAATTAAACATTTAAGAGGATATGTATGGTCTTAAGAGATGCAACAGCTATAAAAAGACTTGTCAATCTGCTTCACAGTTTTGGCAGACAAAATGGAGGTGTTGTTGCTTTGGGGGATGGCAAAGGAGACATGCTGGAACTGTCACTCCAACTCACAGGTCTTGCACTTGTGGATAGCAATCTCTTCCCTTATAGTAATGAGTAAGGATGTATTCTAGGGGCCAAGAACATCAGAGGTCTCCATTGCTACAAGCTTGACTACAAACCTATCAGAGAGTAGCCAATACTTTAACAGTTCGCTCTGATGAGTAGTGAAGCCTGGGCTGGCAGCAGAACACACCAGAATGCCACTGGAAAGGGTGTTACAGCATATGGCATCTCAGATGAGGGGCCTACTACTATGGACTTTTACTGTCTATTCTGTCCAGTCTTACTCGCTTAAGCTGAGAAGGGATGCCTGCAGTGTCTAGGCCATGCTTCATGATCTCATTGAGAGCAGCATGGCGTGGAAGCAGTCAGCACTATCATATCATGACAATGGGTGGAGAATGAATGAATCCACAGTAAATTTACAGTGGTATTTGTGAGGCTCACAGATTAGGAGGCAAAGCCCCTGGGAAGCACTAATGTACAAACAGTTGCTATCCAGCTGAGTGCCAGTTGAGAGTGATGGCACTGTATTGAGCCAGGCACTGCTGTGGAGCTGGGACACCGAGCAAAAACATGCCAGATGGTACTTTCTTATTGTAAGTATGTAAATTGCTAAAATAAATAATTACATTTCTTAAAAAACCCTTAATATCTTCTAAAAAGTTCATTAAGAGGTAAAATCCATGAATAATTATATCCATAAAGTTAACAGAAGAGGTAAAATCCATGAATAATTATATCCATAAAGTTAACAGAAGATTTGAACAGATATGCTACATCAAATTTATAGGTTGCACAATAGTTTTAGATGCATAGTGATTTCTATAAACTAATTGAATTTAGCCATTCACTCTTAAACCAATTTTCTGTAGAAAGCAAACATATCCACTTGAAATTTCATTACTCAACAGCAGACAGCAGTTTTATATGACAATCTGTCTTTTGTTGGGGAATATCATATTTGAAACAATTTTCTGATGAGACATGTTAAGTTTACTGAGGCAACATGACTTGCAGAAAATACCAATTCTATTTTTGTGTGGATATTTAACATCCTTATTGGAAAAACTATGAAATTTTATTTCACAGTGAAAGGATTAAAAATACTTTGAAAAAGAAAAAAAAAAAAAAGATCCAGAAGGGTGACCATACGAGATGATTCCACACATCCACTTAATTTTTTTAGGATAGTAAAATGTTGGATGGTTCTATAAGGTCTGATATTTTCATACATTAGAAGAGCTGTATTTACAAATTGACACTACAACAGCCAACACTCAAAATAAGGAAGTGATGCTTTATCAACCAAATTGACAAAAGCAAATAAAGCAATATGCCTAAGAGATAACATAATGTTAAGCCTAAATGATGGTTTTAGAGGTGAAGTATTAAAAACCTTTGAATGTTATGAAAAAATAACAGCTTATAAATGGTGTGGCTTTTCATGCTAGATGCTAAAAACAAGCAATTATAGTAATAAAAAAAAAAGCAATGGGAATTTAAGTATTTTATACTCCCCTGTGAAAACAGTCTTACAGAGAATTGGTGATTCATCATCATCACCATTTAACTTCTGTTTTCCATGCTGGCATGAGTTGGTCAGTTTGACAGGGACTCATGAGCCAGAAGACAGGGTCAAACTCCAATACCTGATTTAGTAAAGTTTCTGTAGTTGGATACTCTTCCTAATGCTAACCACCTTACAGAGTGTACTGGGTGCTTTTTAACATGATACTGGACTAGTAAGGTTACCAACTAACTAACAAGACTCTTCACCTGAGGGGTGAGTAGTATTAAGGGATGTGACTTTAGTGGGACAGGAACAAGTGTCTTGTTGTAGGAGATATACATGGTTACACCAGTCAGAAGAGAAAGAGGATGGTGAAGATACCTCACGTATAGCCTCAAGTTACAAGAAGGTGAATAAAGAGAAGTGGTATGGGGGGTAAGTTTGTGGGAGTGTGAAGGAGAGTGACAGATGGATGGGGATAGGGAAATACAGAGTGGTGAACATGAGTGGAGGCAAGGCCAATCCTGAATATCTGTTGGAGGGGGGAAGCAAAGAAAGATGTGGATCAGAGAAATGATAGTTGACAGCCAAGATGGTGTGAAGTGAATGGGGGTGGTGTGTGAGGGAGATGAACTTTACTAGAGGTGAGGTCAAAAGTACACAAAAGTGGAAATGGTGGGAAATGGACAGAGGTAATGGGGGAAGGACTGCTGCTGGCAAAACACAGGACTTCACAGGGAAAGGGGTATTAAGTGAAATAAAAATGTAAGGGATGACACAAAGAGAGCTTGTAGAAGGAAGTGGTCTCATTATTACAACAGCTGAATGGGTACTGACGAACAGGAGAGTTCTAAGAAGATGAATTGTGTGAATGATGGGTGATAAGAGGATGGGTTTTATGTGTTTATGCATCAGGGATGATTAGATGCATAGACATGGGCTGTGCAGGTAGGAGGTTGAGATTGTGTGCAGGAACTTTAGACATAGGCAATGTGCTTTTTGGGCCTCATTTTTGCTTGGCTATGCTTGAGAAAGCATGCCCACCTAATTGCTAATCATCTTGGTCCTTTGTCATCTTTTCCATGAGGCTCAACATCTGGAGGTCATTCTTCACCACTTTTGGGTCTTCCTCTACCACAAGTTCCATCAACATTTAGTGATCAGCACTTCTTTACACAGCTGTCCTCATCCATACACATCACATGACCATACCAGTGCAGTCTTCTCTCTTGCACACTACATCTGATTCCTCTTAAGCCTAATTTTTTTTTCTCAACATACTTGCACTTTTGTCATACATGCACACTGGCATTGTAGATTCAATAGAGCATACTAGCTTTATTTCTCTCTTGTTTTCCCATGTCCTTCCCTTCTGAAATATTTTATCTACATTATTATTAATAAGCAGACTTGTCAGAGTGTCAATATTTGGTCCATACCGTTATGCTGTATCAAATCCTCTGAAGTCAACTTTGCCTTTCATCCTTCCAAAGTCAATAAAATATAATTCAATCAAGAATTGGGGTGGACTTAACAAACAACCCCCACTCCCTCCAAACTTCTTTGCCTATGTTACATACAATTATTATTATGAAGTTTAATATTTCACTTTCAGGACACAATAATTTTCATCAAATTGTGTCAAATGTCATGTAAATGTGGAATTTGCTTTTAAATAGGATTGAATAAAAGAAACTCTTACCTTTGCCCATCGACTATTTAACAGAAAATAGAAGCTAACATTTTCTTCTCCAACAGTTTCTGCTGCATACAGCCCAAGAGACCCATACTGGTCATATATTCGTCGTTTTGAACTATCACAAAGGACAGAGTGTGCATGGTTAATATCTTTAAACTGAAAAATAAAATTGGGATTATCTTGAAGAAACCATTCATAAAATTTTAGAAATAATTCACTATTTATTACTCTATAGCTTTTAGTTTATGTATTCAAATCGAATAAAACATACAGTAACACAACGAATACCGTAAAAACCCATGTAATTTGTGCACCTGTGTAATTTTGCAGGTGACTTTCAGGATAAAATTTGTTAAAAAAAGCTTCTACCTTTTAGTTGTATTTAGCATAATTTCACTTATGATTAGATTTTATTAAATTTTCATTAAATAAAAATAATTTCTGTTTAACAGATATCACATTGAATGCTATTAAATCACAAAGTGTTTGTGTTCATCATCATCATCATCATCGTTTAACGTCCGCTTTCCATGCTAGCATGGGTTGGACGATTTGACTGAGGACTGGTGAAACCGGATGGCAACACCAGGCTCCAGTCTGATTTGGCAGAGTTTCTACAGCTGGATGCCCTTCCTAACGCCAACCACTCAGAGAGTGTAGTGGGTGCTTTTACGTGTC
>NC_068995.1:33847651-33857817 GCF_001194135.2 Octopus bimaculoides
CTCAACTGTTAGGGTGTGGCACTTTTTCACGCAGCTATCCTCCTCCATTCTCACCACATGTCCATACCAGCGCAATCGTCTCTCTTGCACACCACAACTGATGCTTCTAATGTTCAGCTTTTCTCTCAAGATACTTACACTCTGACGGGTATTCACATTGACATTACACATCCAACGGAGCATACTGGCTTCATTCCTTGCGAGCTTACGTATGTCCTCAGCAGTTACAGCCCATGTTTCACTGCCATGTAGCATGGTTGTTCGTACGCATGCGTCATACAGTCTGCGGTTGTTCGTACGCATGCGTCATATAATAAACTTTATTTTACATTTCTTGCCCACAAGGGATTATGTCCGATCTTTGGCATACTGCTGCATGTCTTCTCACATCATGATCACAGGAAAAGTTGTTAAGAATTACCAACAAAGACAAAGCTGATAAATACGCACAGGTGTTACAAATTAAGTTTAATTACCAATAAACATCAGCTTGGATGACACTTTACTCAACTGACTGAGGAAGGTGACTGATCAAGCTGATTATGTAAACAGAATTCTTTTCTGCCTATTCTTGTCAGAACCTTTGATATGGAGTATCAAAATTTTAATCCCTTTCACAATTATAAAATGTTAAGCAAACTTTAAAATTTGTCATTATCATTATTGTCAGTATGGGCAGAACTTATGAATCGTTTACTGTGAAGGAGAAATTAAATATGTTGAATATGCATTTGAACAAGGCAATAGAGCTGTCAGAAGGCATTTTAATGTTAATGAAGCTAAAGTTCGAAATTGGCATAAACAGTATGACAAACTTAAAACTGTGCCTAATAATAAACAGACAAAAATAAAAACGTACAATCAAGACTATCCATATCATTACATTTATTTCAGTCAGGAATATCCATATCACTATGTCAATGGTGCTCCATTGCGTTAGGTAGAAACCCCAAGCAATGTAAAATATGGCCCGGACCGTCAGACTCCAAAAAGTAGTTAACCATTGAATGGTTTTAGTAAATTTAAACAGAAAAAGTAAGTATTCCACCATCCAGCATAAATAAAAGTCAACTTCATTATATTTAAGTCATTATTTTTTTCTGTAAAAACCTATTCTGACATTAAATGAGTCAACTTCCAGTACGAATGTTTACATTTTGTACGTCTTTTTTCAACAAAAAACTTTTCAAAAGAAATTCTGGAAACAATCTACTCATGTAATTTGCACACCCCTAAAGTTTATTTTTATTTTTGCAAAAAAAAGTGTAAATTACACGGGTTTTTACAGTAGTTACTTTAAGGTACAATGTTCAACTAAATTAAGGACTACTGATAAACCATTTAAAAAATAAAATGTTTAAATTCTGTTACAATATAATTATACCCTCTTGCTGTTGTTGTTCATTGTTAAGACTGGGACAGGAGGAACATTAATCCCAGATAAGTTTTTCCCCATTTTAGAATCTTCAGCAAATTAAGTATAATAAATTTATGTAATATTTTTATGTTTGGAGACATTGTTCTTAAATTTCTTAGGAGAGAGAGAGAAAGAAAATGAAAAAAAAAAAAAAAAAGAAATTCATTGAAAAAAATTCTTTATAGTGTTTATTTGCATTTCTACCTATGATCTCTGGGTAATTATGTGAATGTCTATATAAGGATCGAGTGTTGATTCTCGAGGCAAATTCAGCAATCAGGTCAAGATGTCATCCGTATGGAAAACTAAGGACCTTGAGGCAGATGTTTTTTTTAAAGAATAAGCAAATAAAAAACATTTAAACACAACCTTATGGTTGATAGCAATTGCTATAACCTTGAACTCTGACAATCCAATGAAGTTGCAGAGAAACCCACTTTGTCCTTGACTAAGCAAAGCAGAAGCTAACTTTGCAGATGTTAATTTGTGGCAAATGTCACCAGACAAGTGTGATACAACATCCATTCTACCCCTAGCAACTCTCTTAAATGATTATTAGTTTATTTCAACATGATTCACTCTCCCTCCAGCAACATACCAAGATAATCTTAGACGTTTGCTTCGACAAAATTAATAAAAACAGAAATTTTAAAATTAATGTGATTCACCGATTAGATATTTTCCCACTTCATTAGTTGGAATTTTTATTTAACAGTAACAGAAATATTTAATGAATAATGCATGCACATAAATAAATGTTAAATTATTTTTACAATAGAAATGTTTCATAACTCACTTTGTCTGCTGCATTAGGATCATCTAAATTTTTATCTGGGTGAAATTTTAATGCTAACTGTAAAGACAAGAAAGTATTAGAATTAAAAAAAAAAAATCACAAGAAACAAGGTATTGTAAAAAACGGAAGCACATGATTCATATAACAATTCCATTAACAAATGACAGTTTCAGAAGCCTCCCCTCCTGTCATTTCTTTTTATTTCTCAACTTGAAAACATGATTAACCTTTTAGTATTTAAGCCAGCCATATCTGGCTCAAATATTCTACCAGTTTTAAGATGAAATTGGACAGATCTAGCCTCTCACACCTACCCTACAATGTCATTCTAAAACATAAATGATCACATCATCAAAATCTCAAAGCTATGAGATAATGCATGATTAATTCAAAACAATGTGAATGAATAAGGATTCATCATCATCATCGTTTAACGTCCGCTTTCCATGCTAGCATGGGTTGGACGATTTGACTGAGGACTGGCGAACCAGATGGCTACGCCAGGCTCCAATCTGATTTGGCAGAGTTTCTACAGCTGGATGCTCTTCCTAACGCCAACCACTCTGAGAGTGTAGTGGGTGCTTTTATGTGCCACCAGCACAAAGGCCAGTCTGGCGGTACTGGCAATGACCATGCTCAAAATGGTGTATTTTATGTGCCACCTGCACAGGAACCAGTCCGGCAGAACTGGCAACGATCTCGCTCGAACGTCTTTTCACGTGCCAGGAAGGCAAGACTGGTAACGATTACGCTCAAAAGGTGCTATTTATGTGCCACTGGCACGAAAGCCAGACAGCTGCTCTGGCAACGATGACGCTTGGACGGTGCTCTTAGCGCTCAACTGGTACAGGTGCCATCACAATTTCGCTTTCACTTGCCCCAACAGGTCTTCGCAAGCCAAGTTTAGTTTCCAATGAAGGAGATGTTAGCATGGATGCCAGTCGTCGAATTTAGTTCGATTTCGATTTCATTCGCCTCAACAGGTCTTTGTAAGCGGAGTTTGGTGTCAAATGAAGGAAAGGTACGCATAAGTGGGCTGGCTACACCCCTGGAAGAGGCCTTCGATTATGGTCTCACTTGGCTTGCCGGGTCTTCTCATACACAGCATATTTCCAAAGGTCTCAGTCACAAGTCATTGCCTCGGTGAGGCCTAATGTTCTAAGGTCGTGCTTCAACACCTCAACCTAGGTCTTCCTGGCTCTACCTCTTCCACAGGTTCCTTCAACCGCTAGGCTGTGGCACTTTTACACACAGCTACCCTCATCCATTCTCGCCAGATGACCATACCAGCACAATCGTCTCTCTTGCACACCACAACTGATGCCTCTTAGGTTCAACTTTTCTCTCAAGGTATTTACACTCTCTCGAGTATGCACACTGACATTACACATCCATTGGAGCATACTGGCTTCATTCCTTGCGAGCTTACGCATGTCCTCAGCAGTCATGGGCATGTTTCACTGCCATGTAGCATGACTTTCATACACATGCGTCATACAGTCTGCCTTTTACTCTGAGAGTCCCTTTGTCACCAGCAGAGGTAAGAGCTCTCTGAACTTTGCCCAGTGTTTTCTTATTCGAGCAGCTACACTTTCAGCATACCCTCCCCCACTACCCCACTACTAACTTGGTCACCTAGATAGCAGAAGCTATCAACGACGTCTAGTTTTTCTCCCTGGAATGTGGCAGAAGTTGTTTTCTGCACATTTTCAGTGTTTATTGTTCCTGAACATCTGCCACATACAAAAACTATCTTCCTAGTTAACCTTCCTTTGATATTGCTGCACCTCTTATGTGTTCATAGCTTACACTGGGTACATCTTATGGAGTTTCTACCTACACCTTTTCTACAGATCGAGCAGGGCCATCTACCTGAAAGGGTTTGTGTTTTGTCTACCTTCCTACTTATTAGGACTTTGGTTTTAGCTAGGTCGACTCTAAGGCCCTTCAATTCTAGTCCTTGCTTCCACACCTGAAACTTCTCCTCTAGTTCTGATAGTAACTCAGCAATTAGCGCAAGGTCATCAGCATAGAGGAGCTCCCAGGGGCATCCTGTCTTGAATTCCTGTGTTATTGCCTGGAGGATTATAATAAATAGGAGGGGGCTGAAGACTGAACCTAGGTGGACACCTACCTCTACCCGGAATTCTTCACTGTACTCGTTGCCAACCCTCACCTTACTGACAGCGTCTCTGTACATGGCTCGCACGGCTCTCACTAACCATTCTTCTATCCCTAGTTTCCTCATTGACCACCAGATAAAGGATCGTTGTCCCTGTCAAAGGCTTTCACTATGTCAACCAGGTACAGAGGTTTATCTTTGGCTAGGTATTTCACCTGCAGCTGTCTTACCAGAAATATAGCATCAGTGGTGCTTTTCCCTGGCACGAATCCAAACTGCATATCATCTAAACTGACTCTCTCCCTAATTAGTTGGGCTATGACCCTCTCTGTGACTTTCCTTACCTGATCTAACAGCTCGATACCTCTGTAATTATTTGTATCTAAAGCGTCACCTTTACCTTTGTAGCAGTTGACTATGGTGCTGCTCCACCAGTCATTGGGTATGACTCCTTCGTGTATCACCTGGTTGCACTACGGGTGACTAGGCTATAGCCGACACTGCCAGATATTTTGAGCATCTCTGCAGTGATTCCTGATGGGCCGGGACTTTCCCCGTCTTCATACTCTTAATTGCTTTATCTACTATGGTACTGTCAACTCGGATAGCTGGTCAACATTTGGCAGACTCTCTTTCTCCCATTCATTCTCTTTATTGAGCAACCTTTTGTAGTGGTGTCTCCAAACCTGTTTCTTTGCAGCCTCGTTTAGTGCAAGTGTACCATCATCCATGCGAACACATTTCTCTCCCACGACATCACGGTTCTCTCTCACACACCGTCTTGCAACACGAAATACCTCAAATCTTTGGTCCTCATGGCGCAGAACATTGGCAAATTTTTTCTTATCTGCTTCCCTTCTGGCTAAATAAACGTGTCCCCTAGCTTCCCTTCTGGCAGTCTGATACAATTCCCTGCTACCTCCATTCTTCCAGTCCTTCCAAGCCGGTTTCTTTTGTCTAATAGGCCTGTCTACCTCCTTGTTCCACCACCACGTTACTTTGGGTTGAGAGGGTACTTTGCATCATCCACAGATCTGGTCAGTGGCCCTCAGCAGGTTGTCCTGTAGAAACCTCTAGTTGTCTTCTACATTGTGTGAAGCTATATCCCCTTCTATTTCATCAGATAAAATAACCTGAATGCTAAAAGGTATAATAACATTATCATCATCATCATTTAACATCCGTTTTCCATGCTGGCATGGGTTGGACAATTTATAGATAAGCATGAGTCAATTTCCTTTCTATGAAGCTGAATAGAAATTAACATGTGTCAATGACATGGAAGTCAAAAGTTCAATGTTTGAAGTGAAAACTATATGGGCCAATCCTGGTTAGTGTGAAATTACTAACAAAGTTGACAGATAACTGACCTTATCCTATGTATTGTTAATGTGAAACTATAAAGAGACTCAACAGGTGACCTATTGTGTGTATATGAATGTGAAACTATGGAATAGAGTTGCTAGATGATAAGATAAAATTTCTTTAAGAAAATGAAGCACTTGATTCTAGAGGAACAAATAGTACTAAAGGAGAACTCAGTCAACAAGTGACATGCTGTAGTACACTGCATATTAATAGAATGATATGCCTTTAGGAGACGAAAAATAACAAGAGGAGCTTAGTTATGGGATAGATCACTTAACATGATATTCCTTTTCTGGACAGAAGAGGGCTTGAATATATTAAGATACATAATGGAATACAAAACAGAAACAAGCATTTAGATATAGCAAGCTGAGTTGATATATGATCTTGGGGGTAAATTGACATTAAGAGATATTTTCATTGTATATTTATCTCAACTTCTATTATTGCTTGAAACTTCTCTCTAATATTATAAAAGAACAAACCAAGCATTTTCAAGCCAGAAGTAACTAAGGGATCAACCATCTCAGTTTCTGAAAGGACCTTAAAATTCATTCCAAAAATGAGTTCAATATACATGTAATCTAAATCAAATTCCTAATAAGTTTTAAGATCTAAGAAATAGTAATAGCTCTCAACTAATTTCTTTCTGAGCAATTAAATGAAAAAATAGAAACTGCAAGTTTAAATTCACTATGATATTGAAACCCTATACTCTTCCTCTGATTCTTACTAAAGAGAGTAACATTTCCCCCTAAAATATATGATGATAAAGCATGTGTCCATGTCGCTCATTTTCACTCCCACGACCCACAGAAATACAAAACAAAACAAACCAGCCACTCTAATAAACAATCATCTCTTATACTATTCTGAGTGTTTTTCCCCATCTCAGCATCAACTGGGGGAAAACCTTCGTTACTAACATATATAGTAGCATGTAGGTGCCACTTCAAAGTAACAATACAAAATGAAAATGTTTATTTAGGTTGACTGCATGCTTCTCCTTGACCTTCATCAAACCAATCATGCTGAGCAGTTCAAATTTCAGTTATCTCTTAACTCCTGTTTCCTGTCAATATATACTTGGGCTATATATTCTCTTTTTTTGCTAAAAATTTGTATACATTGTAAAAAACACCTCTCTTTTTTAAATTTTTTTTTTTACCTTAAACGTAACTGAAAACTTTATCTGCAAGGTCAAAAATTTCAGCAACTGAGTTTAAATATTTGAAGATCTTGCAAGTATTTTGTTCTTTTGTAAAGAGATGCTGAATGAAAGCACTCAAACTGTGTGATCTCAAATCAAGTTAAACATTATTCTCTTTTACTTGTTTCAGTCATTTGACTGTGGCCATGCTGGAGCACAGCCTTTAGTCGAGCAAATCCACCCCAGGACTTATTCTTTGTAAGCCTAGTACTTATTCTATCGGTCCCTCTTGCCGAACCGCTAAGTTACGAGAATGTAAACACGCCAGCATCATTTGTCAAGCAATGTTGGAGGGACAAACACAGATACACAAACATATACTCACACACATACATATATACGACAGGCTTCTTTCAGTTTCCGTCTACCAAATCCACTCACAAGGCTTTGGTCGGCCCAAGGCTATAGTAGAAGACACTTGCCTAAGGTGCCACGCAGTGGGACTGAACCCGGAACTATGTGGTTGATAAGTAAGCTACTTACCACACAGCCACTCCTATGCATATGCATATGTATATATATATATATATATATATATATTTAGAAATAGAAAACAGTAATACAATGGAAAAAACAAAAACCACTTCAGAAAGACTTCAGTGCTGAGTACTGTAGCATATTTATATGAGAATTTCACAGACTTCCATCTATGAGGATGAAAACTATTAGAGATTAAAAACAATGTATTACACCCTTGCCTGGTTGATTACATGACAAAATTTCTCTTTATATTCTTATTTGTAACACCTTATTTGGCTGAAGTGTATCATGACTTTCCTTCATTGTATATTGTTAATTTTGTCTCTGTCTCTTGGTCTCATTGTTGGAACAAAAGCCTATGATTTTTCAGACAATTCTTTCGTTCAATTTTTTGGAAATTTCCTCTTCCACTGTTGATGCCTGACATACAATAATTATACAAGTTGCATTATCATCATTTAATGTTCATTTTCCATGCTGGCATGGGTTGGACAGCTTGACAGGAACTGGCAAGGCCACAGGTTCGCGCCAGGTTCCAGAGTCTATTTTGGCTTGGTTTCTACAACTGGATGCCCTTCCTAATGCCAACAACTTTAAAGTGTACTGGGTGCTTTTTACATGGCATCATCACCAGTGCTTTTTATGTGGCACCTTGTGAAGAGTGGGTCTTCTTGAGTATAGAAATACACCAATCCAATTCAGACTATTTGGTCAATATTAATTGAAACAGAAATGCTGTTGTTCAAATCAGAAATTGAAAAAAAACACTTCTGGAACATTAAATAAGAACTCAATATATATTGTGAAAGCATTGGTCAATATGACATTCAATTAGAAAGTCAATAGTAATAGAGAACGTTGAAGAGTAGAACTACCACATTTGATCTGCCTGATTTACTGACCTACAATTTCAACTATGATGAATGTTAGTTTAAATTTTGAAAAAAAGTTTAATCTCTCTCTGATTATAACATGTCACCAGCAGAGGTAAGAGCTCTCTGAACTTTACCCAGGCTATTCTTATTCTAGCAGCTATACTTTCAGAGCACCCACCCCCACGACTGACTTGGTCACCTAGGTAATGTAAGCTATCAATGACTTCTAGTTTTTCTCCCTGGAATGTGGCAGAAGTTGTTCTCTGCACATTTTCAGTGTTTATTGTTCCTGAACATCTGCTACATACAAAAACTATCTTCCTAGTTAACCTTCCTTTGATATTGCTGCACCTCTTATGTGTTCATAGCTTACACTGGGTACATCTTATGGAGTTTCTACCTACGCCTTTTCTACAGATCGAGCAGGGCCATCTACCTGAAGGGGTTTGTGGTTTATCTACCTTCCTACTTATTAGGACTTTGGTTTTAGCTAGGTTGACTGTAAGGCACTTCGATTCTAGTCCTTGCTTCCACACCTGAAACTTCTCTAGTTCTGATAGTGACTCAGCAATTAGTGCAAGGTCATCAGCATAGAGGAGCTCCCAGGGGCATCCTGTCTTGAATTCCTCTGTTATCACCTGGAGGACTATGATAAATAAGAGGGGGCTGAGGACTGAACCTTGGTGGACCCCTACCTCTACCCGGAATTCTTTACAGTACTCGTTGCCAACCCTCATCTTACTGACTGCGTCCCTGCACGTGGCTTGCACAGCTCTCACTAACTATTCATCTATCCCTAGTTTCCTCATTGATCACCAGATAAGGGATCGTTGTCCCTGTCAAAGGCTTTCACCATGTCAACTAGGTACAGAGGTTTATCTTTGGCTAGGTATTTCTCCTGCAGCTGTCTAACCAGAAATATAGCATCAGTGGTGCTTTTCCTTGGCACAAACCCAAACTGCATCTCATCTAAGCTGACTCTCTCCCTAATTAGTTGGACTATGACCCTCTCAGTCACCTTCATTACCTGATCCAATAACTTGGTACCTCTGTAATTGTTTGTGTCTAAAGCGTCACCTTTACCTTTGTGGCAGTTGACTATGGTGCTGCTACACCAGTCATTGGGTATGACTCCTTCGTATATCACCTGGTTAACTATACGGGGGACTAGGCTATAGCCAACACTGTCAGATACTTTGAGCATCTCTACAGTGATTACCGATGGGCCGGGGGCTTCCCCTGTCTTCATACTCTTGATTGCTTTATCTACAAAGGGACTGTCAATTAGGATAGCTGGTTCCTCTGTTGGGTCGACATTTGGCAGACTCTCTTTCTCCCATTCATTCTCTTTATTAAGCAACCTTTCATAGTGGCGTCTCCAAACCTCTGTCTTTGCAGCCTCGTTTAGTGCAAGTGAGCCTGTCTTGCAACACGAAATACGTCTTAGGTCTTCACGGCGCAGAAGACTGGCAAATTTTTTCTTATCTGCTTCCCCTCTGGCTAAATAAATGCGTCTCCTGGCGTCCCTTCTGGCAGTCTGATACAATTCTCTGCTACTTCTGCTCTTCCAGCCCTTCCAAGCCTGTTTCTTTTGTCTAATAGCCCTGTCAACCACATTGTTCTACCACCACGTTACCTTGGGTCGAGAGGGGACTTTGCACCATCTACAGATCTGGTCAGTGGCTCTCACTAGGTTGTCCCGTAAAAACCTCCAGACACACACATATATATATATATATATATATACACATAGAGACATTAAATATATATTATATATACTTGGTAAAATTGTTAATTTATTAATTATGTGACAATTCCCTGTCCTATATCTATCCATCTATCTCTCTCTCTCTCTATATATATATATATATATACATACATAGACATACATACGTGTG
>NC_068995.1:33858069-33866325 GCF_001194135.2 Octopus bimaculoides
GTGTGTGTGTGTGTGTGTGCGTGTGTGCGCGCGCGCGCATATACAGAAAAAGCCCCATCAATACATGGTCAATGCCAATTCCGCTTGACTGGCTGCTATGCCGGTGGAACGTAAAAAAAAAGCACCATCTGATCATGGCAGCCGCCAGTACCCCCTGGTTTGCTCTTGTGCTGATGGCATGTAAAATGCACCAACCGAACATGGATGATGCCAGTACCCACTGAGTGGACCCTATACCGGTGGCATGCAAGAAGCACCATCCGAATGTTATCAATGCCAGGCCCGCCTGAGTGGCTCCTATGCAAAAAACACCCACTACACTGTTGGAGTGGTTGGTATTAGGAAGGGCATTGAGCTGTAGAAACACTGCCAGATCTGACTGGAGACTGGTGCAGCCACTGGTTTTCCAAACCTCAGTCAAACTGTCGAACCCATGCCAGCATTAAACAATGATGATGGCCAGTTTAAATGCTTGAAAAGGGCAAAGGGCCCAACTTTTCTCTCATTTCCATGGTTTTTGCAAACAGATAGTGCCAATATTTGTGACAACTGGATACACCACCCGTTGTTCTGTGGTTTGACTAAATGAATAACAATGGTTGCATTAAGATGGCAATTGAGTTTGTAGTGATAGCTTAGCTACTGCTGTGGTTGATTCCATATACTATGTGCATGTATGTTTGTTTCAGTTTTAATTTTTATGTAATTTCCTTTCTATCTTTTATAGCTGTTAAATATTGAAGCCACAGCTAAGTACTTATTTATATGCTGTTGTTGGAGGCAGAAAACAGACAGTCATCCTAACTAACTATTATTTCATTACTATCTCTCTTCGTACATTTAGTATGATCACCGATAAAGATTCTATACTGATAGAAATCATGGAAAGAAAAAGACATCTCTCTCACACACACACACACACACACACCCTGTAGCATTTAAACTGGTCACATCTCTCACACTTACCCTACATTGTCATTCTAAAAATAACAGTTGCATTATTAAAATCCCGAAACTACAAGACAGTACATGATTAATTAAAAAAAACAACGCAAATAAATAAGTATTATATTTGACAGAATAAATCTGAATGTTAAAGGGTTAATTTCTAAAAAATTAGAGATTTTATTTTCGAAAACACAAAAAACTTTTATCCACACAGTTGAAAACAAAAATGTTGAACTCCAATAACATACCTTTCTAAAAGCCTTTTTTATTTCGTCATTTGAAGCATTCTTTTTGACACCTAATAATTCATATAAAGAATCTCCAGAGCTCCTGAAAAAGAAAATATTTTATATTAGTTTATTTATTTATTGTTTAAACACAGAGCATTATGAAAATAACCCAAATCATCCTTACTATTGTCGGCCTCTTCTACTCCACCTCAAGATCTAAACCTACATGGTTAAGACACTGGCGTATGGAGATTGACTCCTACGGAATGAAAGTAATATATATCTCTTTATTGCCCACAGGGGGCTAAACATAGAGGGGGACAAACAAGGACAGGCAAAGGGATTAAGTTGATTACATCGACTCCAGTGTGTAACTGGTACTTATTTAATTGACCCCGGAAGGATGAGGGGTAAAGTCAACCTCAGCGGAATTTGAACTCAGAACATAACAGCAGACAAAATACCGCTAAGCATTTCGCCCAGGGTGCTAACGATTCTGCCAGCTCGCCACCCTGATTGAAAGTAATATAGTCGTGTATGTTGGCCTTACAGATGGAGAAAGAATGGTGAATGCGTATTTGGTTCTGTGTAGTGTGAATATAAATGGAAAGGGTGATTTGTTGATTTTGAGTTGAATCAGTTTGTTAAAAGTGTTGGTATTTATTCATTTGGAGTTTATACCATGAGGTTTTTATACCTTCCTCATTGGTATAGCAGGTTATTTTTTTTATGATGGTATTCTCAGACAGGTACATTTGCATAATTGTAACCTTAAGATACACAAACATTCCTTGAAAACAAGCTTTATTATACCTACTCAAAACATTACAGGAGATCAGTCAATATTCTATTTATAAAGTCATTTACTCTTGGCAAAGGGCCGGCCAGTTGGTAACAACACAAAGCATAAAATAGGTAGATCATCTCTATAGTATTGGTTCCTAAAATGAACACAGTGTTCATTTTAGGAATACTATACAAATACTATACAAATAAGATAATATTAAAAGGAGGTTGCAATACGTCCAATACTTTTGGCATATCATAACTTTTTCACTCCAAATAATCCAAATTTCTCCTGTATAGTATTCTATAAAGCTGGAGGTATTGGAGATGAAGTACAGGTATAGTGAATGGAATATTGAAAATCTCTGACCAGGAATGTGAATAAGTACACTTAAGTAGACTAGTTTTGTTTGACTTATATTAATGGATTGCCTTGAGTCTATTTACTATTTCATCTGAAGTATTTAACACACACACATACACAAAAGCCTTTGGAATTTTTCTGACAAGATAGCATCACCTAGTTATGCATGTATGAACCAACTGTTTAATGGAATGTCCTAAACTAAGTATGTGATTATTTTTAAAATAATCTGATTAACTGCACTCAGGAATGCTTTCCCAATAAAACAGATAGTGAATGTTATGCGAGGTGAGCTAGCCTATGTGGGATAATGAAATTACTGAATATGATCATATCACAACAGTATATCATTTTTGTGTTTGTCCTGAATGCAAGTATATGAACATTCTATCCCTCCTGCTGATATCTATTACCTTCCAGTTAACTGGTAATATTTGTGTATAAAATAACAATAAACATACATAACTGCTCCAAAGGTTAATAGTTCTAACAGGTAAACAACTTTTCTTTTAAGGACAAGGTAAGTTAAAATTCCTAGACCCAAGATATCAGGAATGTTTTGGATAAGGACAACTCTCTAGGAGACAAGTGACTGATATGCTTTAATTTTTATCCTACAGAACTTAGATAGCCATTAAATCAACCTGTATCATTGTGTATCAAAATATATTGATCCTCTGAAGATGAAATCTGATGGAAACTATTTTTGCATGGTTCTTCCAGCATTGTCACTCTCCCATTATTCTGTCCTCTGTTACCATTTCAGCTTGATCACTGTTTCTTTTATCATTCTTTCCTTCCTTTCACTCACTCATGGTTGGCCTTCTGTCCTGTCTCCTCTTTTCACTCACTTGGTGATTCTGACTTGAATGAATAGAGACATCATAGATTAGAGAGAACTCTTCAGACTTGGGGTATGAGGCAACCTCAGTCGTGTTGGTGACAAGCATAAATGCACCAGTAGACTCTGTAAAGATGTTAGTGTTAAGGGCATTCAGCCATATAAATCAGTGGTTCTCAAACATTTTCGGGCTGCCTCCTCCCCCTTGACACTCAGGCCACATTCCTCGCACCCCCACCTCAACTAACCATCAAAAACATAGACCTCTTTTTGAAGCACATTTGAAGAAACTGTATTTCACAAATAAAACTTAACCTAATGAACCCATTATTTTGTTGCTTTTACATGAATCACTACCCCATTATGGCCCCAATTTTCTTCAACATCCCCTTGGAACTCCCCCTCCCCAGTGGAGCAATACCACTCACTTTGGGAACTACTAATATAAATTGTAAAATGCACAAGCAAGACATAGTCCTCCAGCTCACCAAGCAATAACTTTGAATGAGAACTGATACAGGCCATAATGTCCTGCATGCCAGCATACAAAATGGATAACTAAAATTCAAAACTGAGTTGAACTTGGGTTAACTTCTATCTTAAATTTTCTCACAATTTTGTTTACCCTCAAAATAATCCCCTGGTCTATTTAATTACTGACAAACATTATCGTCTAGCAATTATTTAATTTTTCTCAGAGCATAGTCAAATGCTATCTAAATTACTGCAACTAACTGTGAGATAAATATAATTGGTCTAATGGGAAAAGATCTTCAGATATTGGACCTCAGAGGGGATGACTGACAAGGGGTTGAAATTTTAGGCAATTTACTGTACTTGAGAAGACACATCAAGCTAAGTATAATCATGGTTGTCATCCCTCTTCACCTAAGTGATCCTAATAAAAAGCACTCGTGACAGTGTCATGTAAAAGTGTCCATGCCAATGCTGTGTAAAAGCACACAGTACACTCCGTAACATGGTTGGTATTAGTAAGGGCATCCAACCACAGAAACCATGCCAAAAATGACACAGAGCCCAGGCAGTTCCTCAGCTGGCTAGCTCTTGTCAAACCACCCAACCCATGGCAGCAAGGGAAATGGATGTTAAATGATGATGAACTAACTTACCTAATTAGTGTTAGAATTAGAGTTTTAGTCATAAGTCAGTAGGAAAAGAATTAGTGTTCCATGGTCATTAATACCCATTTGAATATGGGAAGATTGGGATTAACTGGGTGAATTGAATTAGTTGATGCAGTTTACCTGGAGCAGTAATAGGTTTAAAGAAAACATGGCAGTTAGAGGTGTGCATGAAAGACTGAGCTAAGCATTTTTAATACAAAGACTGGGCAGTGAAACAGAGTAATGAAAAAAAAAAAAAAGGTGGGTGGGGGGGTAAACGAGGGGTGTAGTTAGGACTAACATAGCAAGCAAGTTCAGAAAAATAAAATGTGGCAGTAAGGGGTGTTTGGAGATTGTGTTGGTGAAAGAGGTCTTGTCAATCAAGAAAAACAGCTTTTTCGTTTAGCCTGCTAGACTGAAATGCAACGTCATGTACAGGCGACAAAACAAATTGTTAAATCAATGATAATGATTATTATATCTGAAATAAAAATGTCACAAATTAAAAGTAGAGTAGATGGAAAATTTTAAAGTAGAATGATCAATATAAAAGCTGGATAGGATCAACAAAAGCAAGACATGGTATCTAAGTGTATACAGACACATGAGAAAACACAAACATGCATACAAACATTATAAACAATAAACACATACAAGTAAACAAATATCACTGTTTGATGTCATCTGTTTGCAATCTTCTATAAAAATTTATCCAACCATCAAGCTATTCATGTTCAAAGAACTGAGAGAAATATTACTTTGCTTGGAAACAGATGAAAATTGGTAACAGCATCCCGCTATAAAAAATCTGCCTCAGCAATTTCATCTGACCCATGCAAGCATGGAAAAGTGGAGGTTAAAACAACGATACAGTGTTTTCATGTATAATATGCAATTTTCCACCAGATTTTTTTATCCTGAAAGTTATAGGTGTGCATTATACATGAGAACTAGATGTTACCTAATTTTGCAGCTGAGAGCGTATGACTGTATAGGAAGACGTAACCAACAGTCAGTTATATTTACTATCCAAGCGAATTGATGTGCAGCAAAATGTTTAAAATCAATGTTACAGTATTCTATGAGAGTGATTATTATATATTAAATGTTCATTATATTTCATATGCATGCATTAGAGATCTTATCTACTGAGATTGTCTCCTATTTTATTAACACACTGAAATGACTCACAAGTAAACTATAAAACCAAAGCAGCAAAGAGACAAAATTTACTTTGGTTTCTTTATATATGCTGCTATAAGAATATATACTTCTTAAAATTTTGTTTCTGTAACCTGCTTTAATAGATAACACAAAAATGCCCCAGCCATAACTATCCAGTCAATATATCATTTAAAATATATACAATCGCATATCCTTGAATTTCCTTTTATTAAACAATTGTAATATATAAAAAGTGCTGATCACTCAACATAGAGCTTGTGAATACAGGAGACTTGGGAAGACATGGGATAAAGTGGTGAAGGCTGATCTCAAGACCTTGAACTTCATGAAGGAGATAAACAACCAGGATAACTGGTAATATGCTGTTCTTGAAAAGATATATGCATGCACAATATCTTTTCTCCTCAAAACACCTTCATCATCTATCAACCCCCTAACTGCAGCTCTTGCTTGATGCCACTTTTCTTACTGCACCATTTTGCTTGCTCCTTTATCCATTAATACTGATCAACCCCCACCTCCACTGAGCCACCAAATTGTTTCCCCATCCACAGCCATACATATCTCAAGCTCCTCATGCTTGCCTATCACTCACTCATTCCTGCAACTTACCAAACAAGTTATCTTGTTCTTTTCCTGTCTACTGTATCATATTACTATTCCACTGATTTGCACTTTCAGTCACCTTTTACTATTCATTTTCCCTTCTTGAATCACTGACAATCATCTCCCTTCCTTTACCCATCTCCCCCCCCCAATACTCTCTTGCAACTACCACCCACCTACACTCATGATCCCTATGCTCCACTCATTTCTACCCACCATATAGCTTGAAGGTTTACCCTGACACTTCATCACACTATTTCTATCATTTCTACCACCAACCAGTCACTCCCATCCTCTCATTTAAAATAATGAGTAGTCATATAGTTCCTCAACAACATGAAACTGGTTCTGCTCTGGCCCCTATTTACTCTTCACCTAGCATAAAAGCTGCCCTCTAGGGGTTTGTAGTCTTGTAAGCTGCATAGCAACCTCACTAGTGCCAGTGGCTCAAAAAGAAGCACCCATTAGATGCTGTAAAATGGTTAGCATTAGGAAGGGCATCTGGCAGTAGAAACCAGGTCAAAGCAAACACTGTAGCACAATGAAAGCATATATATATATATATATATATATATATATATAAAAACGCATACACACACATTATTAAAAACACAACACACACACAGAACTTACATTGCAAATCCAATGACAAAGAACACTAATATTCTAATGGTCAAATTTGGTTGGAAAATCTGTATAAATATATGGTGGCTGCCACTATAAACAAGGCAGCATAAAAGTTAAAACCAACCCACATCCTGAAGATGAGGCTGGGATAACCTGGAAATGTTCTGGAAACTGTTGTACTAAATGTAAAATCACTGCAAATGATATATAAGGGTTTGATACTCATGCATAAGAAAATGTTAGTAAAAAAGATCAATTTAGAACATAGTTGTGTTTTTAATATATGTTTAAAAGAAAAAAAACTGTTTTCCAAATATACATGTATATAAATATTCTCTTTCTTTCTCTCTTCTAACTAAGGTAGCTGTGTATCTCCTCTACAGCAAGGCATTTGATTCTGTCCCTCTATCATAGTTTAACCTCTCATCACCAGGCACTAAACTACCTCCCTTAATACTAACACCTGCTCTCAATTGAAGGATCTTTGTGTTGCAAGTTAATTGGTGGCCCCACTGGTGCTGGTGCTACATAAAACACCCTGGACACTCTGAAATGTGAATGGTGTTTGGAAGGGCATCCAGTTGTTGAAAATTTGCCAAAGCAGACAGCAGAATTTGGTGCAGTCCTCTGGCTTGCCAGCTCCTGTCAAACTGTCCGACTCATACCATCATACCAACCTAGTAGGAAGTTAGATGAAGAAGCACACATACACACATACTTTAGTAGCAGAAATAACAAATTATTTGATCTTTATATTACATTTTTTGAGCAAGCTACAAATTCCATTTATATTCTGTTGTTCAGTATTCTATCCAATAGAACTTTCTATGCATGTCAGAAAGGTTCTCTAGATTCATAATTACAACATTACATAAGTAAATGAATAAGAACATAACTAAATTACAACAGATCTGAAAATAAAACTTCTTTAATTCATTTTTAAATCCCTTGGCTTTTCCCCTTATTTGTGTGTAACCAGTCCTAACTTGAAACTTTCCTGTAGACTTAATATGAAGATTGTTCTATCATACTTAACTGATAGAACTAAAATACAATGTACTTCTAAATACTACAACTATAGCAGACCGATTTTTATTTATCCCTTTAGTATTCAGATTACTCTGACAAAAGTTTTGAATCAATCATGCATTATCTTGTAGCTTCAGGATTTTGATAGCATGATTGTTTATCATTAGAATGACACAGTAGGGTAGGTGTGAGAGGCAGGATCTGCTCAGCCTGAACATAAGATAGAATATTTGGATTGGATATGGTTGGTTTAAATGCTAAGGAGATGCATCAACTTTTTTTTACCCCTTAAAATACATAGTATCTTTGAGTTGTTTAGAACAATTAGCTAATTTAATTTATACTCTCTATAGTGTTTTAAACAAACAATACCTGGGGATTAATGAACAGGTAAGATAATTAGAATAAATTATTGATAATCCAAGTTCAATATTGTAGGAAACCTATTTGCAGTTGGCTTCTTATACCTTTCTAAGGAGCAGAAAGGAATAAAAATAGGCCTGGAGCTGTGTGTGT
>NC_068995.1:33866336-33908856 GCF_001194135.2 Octopus bimaculoides
GGGGGGGGGGGTTAAAGTGATGTGGTACCCATCTTTAAATGTAAATGGAATTTTGTGTCAACTCTCACTATGTCTTCTTTATTCTAATAAGAAAGACCCTTATCCCTGGTCCACTATATTTCATAACTTATCTACATAAATTGCCAGTTCTCTAAAATGAATCAAAGTTTGAAAGATTGCTTTAGTCCAATGGTAAAACACTTGTCTCTATAGATATGTGTTTGAGTCCTACAGATAGCCTTCAACTTTTTTTTTTATCCAAAAGGGCTTTTCAACCAATATTTAGATGATATTTATAGTTATATGTGGTTTGAGATCCACTGTTCCAAAAAACAAAATTATTTTACTCATACAAGTTTCTGGAATTTATGTACAACATTTTTTCTTCAATATTTGTCAGAATCTATCATAAAATATGGTTTCTATAACCAGCAGTCAAAATAGGCAATAACAACTGTCCTATATTCTTAAAAATTGTGCTACAATTTGCATGACTCACTTCAACTATATAGTGCTACACCCTATTTTCCAACTTATGATACATTCTAGATAGGTAAATATTTTTTCTAAGCAGAAACTCTAATTTTTCTTTTTTGTGGGGATTTATTAATAAATCAATATTTCTGCATTAATATTAATTATATCTTTCTTATTGCATCTCATCAGAATAGAGATAAACAACTCCAAATCAGTGAATAGAAGGAGGAAATATAAAAATTTAAATTTTAAAAAAAAAGAGGAGATAACTTTATTCTTGTGATATTAATAACTTTCTTGACCAATCTTCAAGTCATATCTCAATGCTATCATGCCCTGCAACCAAACAAGATTATTCACCTGAAGAGATTTTCTCAATCTCACCTGTCTTTATTATTTGTTATTGAAATCATAGAAGCTACTACCACTACTACTCCGATATCAAAACTAAGTAGCAGCTACAGGAGTATTGCTTACTGTTGATAAGAGTTCACATAACATTCCAAATTATTACAAAATCAATTCTGCACTGCGGTAGTGTGGTGGTTTCAAGGGATATTATTTGAAGAGGGAGATTTCTCTTCCCACTCCCCCAAAAATAATAAGAGACATTGAATAAATTATATCAATAACTGAAACTAGTCAGTATAACATGTGAAAGCATAGAATACAACACTATGCACTGGTTAAGTAAAACAATAAGAAAATGTGGTTAGGAGTGTTTTAGTTTGGTCAATAATATAGATTCAATCAAATAGAGCCGAGACCCTGTACAAAATATAGCCATGGAAAGCTTAAAAAAATAAGAACTGGGGTTAATTTGTTTGACAATAATTCTTCAAGGTGGTGCCCCAGTATGGCTGCAGTTAAATGACTGAAACAAGTCAAAGATATATCATTATACACACACACTATAACACTGCACAAAGCAGCATTGAATGAAATATATTCATATGAAGTTGTACTTTACATCAACTGCACTTAGACATGAGAAGACCTCCCATTGCAGAGCTAGTTCCAGGAGAAAATTGTCCTAAATATGCATCAGAATGCAAGATAGGATCAAATGATGTCTTTCACAGACAAAGACACGTGTGTTTCTGTGCTGTTTCACTGTCAGCAATGAAAACCAAATCGTTCATACACAGCCTGGTAAGAATGGGATTGTTCTTATTGAAACAGAACACAATATGTATGCCAATGTGCAAAAACCTCGGTCAAGCTAGAATTCACACATCCAAGAGGAAAATTCTCTCCCAAGACAAGCTCTGCAAGAGAAGGTATTCTCACATCCAAGTGTAATTGAACATAGTTGAACAGGACTTTATACACATGTGCACATACACACACATGTATATGTACACACACACACAGTCTGGATGTAGAGAGTTGCATACAGAAGTGCTGATCACTTAAAGTGGATGGAACTTGTGGAAAAGGGAGACCCAGGAAGATATGGGATGACTGATCTCAAGACAATGAGCCTTATGAAAGGGATGATTAAGGACAGAGATATCTGGTGCACTGCTGTACTCAAGATCCATACACCACAGCAGAATTGATAGCGGTGTTGGTGGTGCCACATGAAAAGCATCCAGTACACTCTGTGAAGTGGCTGGCATTAGGAAGGACATCCAGCCATAGACACCATGCCAGAATAGACAATGGAGCTTAGTGTGACCTTTGGCCTTGCCAGATCCAGTCAAATCAGCCAATCCATACCAGTATGGAAAATGGATATTAAAAAAAATGATGAGTTCAGCAATATATCACCATTGTATTCACATCTGCTTTTCTTATGCTGGCATGGTTTGGACAAGACTTACTGATGCAATATTCTAACCTTTGTTTTTCAAATAAGGTAATTTGATTCCATTGGCATTCACAGGAAACAGCCGAGTGATGAGATATAATTGTTTAATGGAAGACATAAACATACATTTTTGCTTTTGTTTGAAGTTACAGTGATGATATGCAGAAACAAACATTCATGCATGCATGGTAGAGTACTGGCTTAAAGCATGAGCCCCCCAACCACCAAGCCATAGATCATTTAGTACTAGCCTGTACAGAAAGAATAAATTTTAAAATTTCATTTCTATTTTATTGACTGTCAGATTGCAAGGTGTTTTTGCTTTATACATATATATGTAATAGTTAAATTATATATTAAGCACCTGTATTTTGTTATGCATGTGTTCCCTCAGTGTATGGAAAAATTCTCTTGTATGAGACAATCTGTGGTGCAAAAATGTTTGGGGAGTGCTAGTTTAAAGGGATATTATTTGAAGAGACACCCCACCCCCACCCACCGACAGAATTTTCAGTTTCCATTAATCAACTGTCATTTACAAAGCATTTCTCAACCAGAAGCTATAGTAGAAGACACTTCCCAAGATACCATGCAGTGGGATGGAACCCGAGACTATATGTGTATGTGTATATTAATTAATGAAGCCATACCATATGGTCTTGTAACAAACAATTTACTCATGTTTAGTAATAAATTATCTAAACAACTGATATTTTGATGTAAATCATTGTATTTATGTCGCATTGTGAAATTGCAGGACATTATATATATAGTCCCCAGACTTTGCTCTTTCTGTTAATACTGTCACATTTTAATCTTTGCCATTTTTAGTTTGGCAAACTTTTGAAGAAATAAATTCTACAGAATTTTCTTACACATATGGCACTGGTAGAGTATAAAAGCTATGTAGACAATTTGTGGAAAACTCAAAATTCTTCCTTGTCTTGCAAGTTACTTGGTGACCCTGCTGGTACCATGTAAAAAGCATCCAGTCCACATTATAAAGTGGTTTGTATTTGGAAGGGCATTCAGCTGTAAAAACCAGGTTAAAACTGACCCTGCCTGTACTGGTGCCACATAAAAAGCACTCAGTCCACTCTGTGGAGTGGTTGGGTTTAGGAAGGGCATCCAGCTCTAAAAAATCTGCCAAAACAGATACAGTAGCCTGGTGTAGTTTTCTACCTGGGTGACTCCTGCCTACATGGAAGCCAGATGTTACACAATGATGATGATGATACAAATCTGTATTGTATGGCTTTAGTAATTCATTTATTTTGTATAAAGAGTATTTTGAGAAATGCTTCAGCTATTTACACTCTATATGTGTGTGTGCATGCATGTGTGTGTGTGTGTGTGTGTGTGTGTGTGTGTGTGTGTGTGTCAGTCATCGCTGTTTCTATGTTTTCCATTCTGGCATGTTTCTCTGCAGCTGGATTCTCTCCTGTTACCGAACTGAAATGATTTTCGGGTAAGGCATTTTTCTTTCCACTGGTCCTCACAGCGAAATCAATCAAGTCATTGAAATTATAGGAGTTTTGTTTGCAAGGGAATTTAAACAATTCAAGCACTTTTAATGGGATTTATTTCAGTTTTTGTCAATGAATCCCACTCACAAGCCAATGAGTCCAAAGCTACAGTAAAAGAACACTAGGCACTGAGGTTGAACCTGAAACCACATAGTGGCAAAGTGAACTTCACGATCACATAGCCATGCCTGCAACAACAAATTTCACTCACATGCCAGTCAGTCTAAGGGTATAGAAGACACTAGGTAGTCGGGTTGAAACTGAAATCACATGGTTACAAAGTGAACTTTATGATCACATAGCCACAACTGCACACACACACACATTTTCTTTTAATCCCTTAACTTCTATTATTTTCCATGCTAGTTTTACGACATATTAAAATAAGTATGCTTTTGTAAAAAACTTAAGTACTTTTTGCCATTTAGGTCATGCAAAGCTAATGTTATGTTCTAAAAATAGTCACATGATCTACCAGTGGTCCTGAGTCAACAAAAAAAAAACAAACCCATCCTCTTCCTCCTCATAATTATTATCATTATTATCATTAAGGTGGTGAATTGGGAAAATTGTCAGCATGCTGGGGAAAATGCTTGACAATATTTTGCTCATCTTTAAGTTCTGAGTTCAAATTCCACTGAGGTCACCCTTGCTTTTCATCTTTTCAAGGTTGATCAAATAAGTACGAGTTGAGCACTAGGGTCGATGTAATTGGCTACCCCCTCTTCCAAAATTTCAGGTCTTGTGCCTATAGTAGAAAGATTAAGGCGACAAGCTGGCAGAATTATCAGCATGTCCGACAAAATGCTTAGATGCACTTCATCTATCTCTACATTCTGAGCTCAAATTCTACCAAGACCAACTTTGCATTTCATCCTTTCAGGGTCAGTGAAATAAGTACCAGTTGAGCACTGAGATTGTAATCAACTAGTCCACTCCCCTAAATAAAAATATTTCAAGCCTAAGGATTATTATTGTTATTATTATCATGAGGATGCATGACTTAGTGGCTTCAATTCCTAGATTGGATGGTGCATTATGTTCTTGAGCAAAACACCTCATCTCATGTAGCTCTGTGATCATTTTGACATCCAATGTGTTGTACATTGTGCACCTGTTTAAGTTATGTTGATTTGATGGAGGGAGAGAGCTCATGCACAGCACATACATTTGATCACTAGAAACAAATCATTTGTGCAGGTTGTTCGGCTTAAGCTGAACACTCATACATCATCTTCGACAGGAGAATCCATCATTTATTATTATTATTATTATTAGTAGTAGTAGTAGTAATAGTAGTAGAAAACAGTAAAGTGTTAGAAATGGCTAAGCTGGACTAATTGCTCTATAGTATTTAGTTTCTCAAGTCCAACTTAAAATATTAATTGGGTTAACTTTGTCTTCCATAACCTTTGAAGTTAAAAAGTATCTTATATATTGAGTCAACGAAATTTGATTACATATCATTTCATACAGATTAATAAATTAGGTTTATTTGAAAAAATATATTTTAAATGACTGTAACATTATGTAGGTTAAAAATAAAATTTATAAATTGTGTTACAATATTGTGTCTAGAAATACATATTTTCTTTTATATACAGACAGAACAGTAACTTTTACTAATAAAATGTCCTCCATTATAGCAGTTTTCACTCAAAATACAAAAATTCATCATACAGTAGGAAAAAAATACAGCTATTTATGTGTAAACAATAATATACACAAACTAATGTGAGAATTAAAAAAAAATTAAGCTTTTGGTCATCTAGCATGATCAAATGAGATAATCACTGAGAGACAAATAAGAATTAGCAGCAACAGATTAAAAATGAGATTTTAACATGGCTTATTCTAAGAAGATTATTTAGAACATGAGAAGTTAACATAAAAGCGGGATATGTCATGTACATTTCCTATGTATGTAATATAACAATGTGTATATAAAAAAAGGAGTGGGAGAGAGAAAAAGAAGCAGTATCATTTAATAGTTAACATATAAACAGTTTATATTGAATAGAAAAGTCAGAATATTCAAAAGCAATTATCTCCCTTAGACGCCATCTGATATGTCAGACAAGAAATACACCTATGTACATATACACGCACAAAAACGCACTCGTGCATTCATGCACATGAATTTCATGAGCATCTTCAATTGTGGATATTTTGCTGACTTCTTTTTAAAGAGTAACAGCAATGATGAGTAGCCAACAGGCAACTGGAGAAAATTTAACACACATATATATATACAAGTAAACGCAAAAGTACATATATATATACAGAAACACATAACTAAAGAACATAATGCGCTGCCTAGTCCAGGAATTGAACACATGACTTTACAATCCTGAGTCTAATAACTCAACCACAAAGCCGTGTGTTGTGTACTTGAGTAAGACGCTTCATTTTATATTGCTTCACTCAGTTGAGAATGAGTACCGCCAACAGCTGGGAGTTAACTGTGTTTGGCATCCAAGTCCAGTGGGGACTCAGTCATTCAATGCCCTGAAAACCAAGATAAACTCAGCCTTAATGAGCCAATAGGCTTGAGATGAACTTTAACATATACATACATAGGCGCAGGTATGGCTGTGTGATAAGAAGCTTGCTTCCTAACTACATGGTCCTTGGGAAAGTGTCTGGTACCATATAGCCTCAGGTCGACCAAAGCCTTGTGAGTGGATTAGGTAGACGGAAACTGAAAGTCCGTCGTGTGTGTGTGCGTGTATGTATATATATATATATATATATATATATATATATATATATATATATATATATATATACACACACACATACACGAGAGGCTTCTTTCAGTTTCTGTCTACCAAATCTACTCAAGGCTTTGGTTGGCCCAAGGCTACAGTAGAAGACACTTGCACAAGATATCATGCACTAGGACTGAACCCGGAACTGTGTAGTTAGGAAGCAAGCTTCTTACAACACAGCCACGCTGTGTGTTTGTCTCCCCATCACTGCTTGACAACCGGTGTTGGTGTGTTTACATCAGTAACTTAGAGGTTCAGCAAAAGGAATCAATAGAATAAATACTAGGCTTAAAAAGTAAGTTCTGGGGTCAATTTGCTTAATTAAAAAAACCCTTCAAATGACTGAAACAAGTGAAAGAATGAAAATACATACCGATTACACACACATATATATAGGCACATACACATTTAATCATATATCTACACATACACATTTATGCATGTTTATAAATGTGTATGTATACATTTTACACATACATGTAATATTGTTCAGTAGCCTACAAGTATTTAAAGAGATGAAAAGCCTTTCAAAGTAGAACCAGATATAGTCAATAAAATAACAGGAAATTAGAATAAGCTTGTGTCAAGAGCAGGTTAAGAAGTGGACTGAAACTTTTAGGCACTTTATATAAAATTATCCAGTCAAAATAATAGACTGAATCAGCAGATATATCAGTCAACAATCTCACTGTTAACCGTTTGTAAGGAAAATGCAATACAAAAAAAAAGATAGAGTCAGCGGGTGTATCCATAACTTGAAAAAAAAGAAAATTTTATTTGTACAAAAGAACATTTCATAGAATCTTGACATGAAGAGGGACCAGCTATCCAAATTGATGGTGCCTTGATAGATAAAGCAATTAAGGGTATGATGACAGGGAAAGCCCTTGGCCCATCAGGAATTACCGCAGAGATGCGCAAAATACTTGGCGGTGTCGGCTATAGCTTAGTCACCCGTATAGTTAATCAGATGTGGTGTGCAAGAGAGACGACTGCGCTGATATGGTCATGTGTTGCAAATGAATGAGGACAGCTGTGTGAAAAAGTGTCACACCCTAGCATTTGTGGGAACCTGTGGAAGAGGTAGGCCCAGGAAAATTTGGGACGAGGTGGTGAAGCACAACCTTCAAACGTTGGGCCTTACTAAGACAATAACTCGTGACCAGGACCTTTGGAGATATGCTGTGTTTGATAAGACCTGACAAGCCAAGTGAGACCATAGCTCATGGCCAATGCTGTTGGGTGTAACCAGCCCATTTATGAATACCCCTCATTCATTGGACAATAAACCTTGCTTGTGAAGACCTATTGAGGCAAGTGAAATCAAAATTGCTGACATGGCCGATGACCGTACCGCCTGATTGGCACTCGTGCCAGTGGAATGTTAAAAGCATATCCGAATGTGGGGTGTAATCGACCCACTTACGAGTACCCCTCATTCATTGGGCAATGAACTTTGCTTGCAAAGACCTATTGAGGCAAGTGTAAACAAATCAAAATCACTGACGTGGCCGATGACAGTACCACCTGATTGGCACTCGTGCCAGTGGAACATTAATAGTGCATCTGGGAGTGATCGTTGCCAGGGCCATGGATTGGCTCCCGTGCTGGTGACATGTGAAAAGCACCAATTCAAGCGTGATCGTTGCCAGCGTTGCTTTACTGGCACATGTGCTGGTGGCACATGAAAAACAACACTCGAGTGTGGTCATCGCCAGTGCTGCCAGACTTGCTCTCGTGCAGGTAGCACATAAACACCTTTTGAGCTGGTTGTTGCCACAACCGCCTGACTGGCCCTCATGCCGGTGGCACATAAAAGCACCCACTACACTTTCGGAGTGGTTGGCATTAGGAAGGGCATCCAGCTGTAGAAACTTTGCCAGATCAGATTCAGCCTGGTGCAGCCTCTGGCTCACCAGTCCTCAGTCAAACCTTCCAACCCATGCCAGCGTGGAAAGTGGGCGTAAAACGATGATGATGATGAGTTTGTAAGATAACAAACTTCAGGTTTTTGCTGAGAACGGCAAACCTTCTGAAATTATAATTAGAAGTGTGTGGTAGGGTGAGAGAGGGAGAAGACTGATGGGGGGAGTTAGAAAAGCAGAAGTGACTTAGTGTCATAAAAAAAGTACCCTGATACAATCAACAGGCTGTACCAATGTCTACCAACAGGCTGCACCAATGTGGATATCTGAAGACTTTTATAAGTTGATATCCCAGATCTCATTGAAAAATCTGTCAAAAAGCTGTAGAAATGGTTCCAAACCTAAAAGAATAGCTAAGATCAACAAAGAGATCAAACAATGTAACAGAGCATAAGATCCAAGCATCACCTGGGAATTTGCCATACTAACTGTAAGGGAAGAGATAAAAGCTCAATGAAAATAATAAGAAACAAAATGTTTGGTAGAATCTCTGGCAGAAGATGAGATATCGATGTTGAGGAGAAATAAGCAAGAGAAAGCCATAAAAAGTCTGAACTGTTCAGAGGTTCACATGTAATTTTAATGGTCCAAATGACAAGATTTAGTCGGGGCTGTAGAAGTGACAGTGTAATAGCTAAAATATGAAAGGATGAAAAATGTTCAGAGAGCTGTTACCTCTGTGAGACATAGGTTTGTCAATTTTTGAAAAAAGCAAACTGCAATAAGCATAGATGTCTGATGCTGCATAGTAAGACATCATGAGCAGTGAAAGTAAATTTAGGGAGACTGGCAATAAATTGATGATTTGTCAGATGTGCAAGTCAGAATACAAAAAAAGTAGTGAGAACAAATGTATGTAGTAATGATGCCAGCTAATGACTATATGGCTTGTTTGTATACAGGAGGTAAATACTGAGTGAGAAAGTATTGGTGTCCACAGCAGAGCAAAGTATGATGTTGGGAAGAAGTGACACAGTCACAATCAAGATGTTGGTCCTCAAAGATTTGTCTAATTCATATCAACATAAAAAAAGCAAGCAACATAATGAACATTTTTTTTCCTTATCGTTTACAAGTCATTTGATTGCGGCCATACTGGGACACCACCTTGAAGGGTTTTAGTTGAACAAATCAACTCCAGGATTTATTCTTTTTGAAAGCTTGGTACTTATTCTATTGGTCTATTTTGCCAAACTGCTAAGTTATGGGGGTGTAAACACACCAGAACTGGTTGTCAAGTGGAGGTAGGGGACAAACACACACATTATATCTATATCTATATATATATATATATATATATATATATATATATATATATATATATATATATATATATATATATATATATATATACTTACATACACACACAATGGGCTCCACTCCACTCACAAGGCTTTGGTTGGCCTGAGGCTACAGTAGAAGACATTTGCCCAAGGTGTCACACAGTGGGACTGAACCTGGTACTATGTGGTTGGGAATCAAGTTTCTAACCACACAACCATACCTTTTTAGCCCTTATCTTCAATACACTGGAGTTGCAAACTTAGAATTGTAGAGCACCTAAAAGAATGGTATATTGTAAACTAGAATAGTATTGATACAGTGTTGAGGGCAAATTTTTTCATGGCAATTTGGATTTAGTCAATTTACTAGCAAACTGTATCCAAATGTCTGCTGGTTGTCATTGCTGACAAAATGTGAGATCCCTCTCACCATCAAAATTAAAAATTGAAATATTTGTAATTAAACTTATCGGAGTTATTAATTTCACCAATGCTTTTATCTGTAAGTTTAAGTAAATCTACAACTATCAGGTGATATATTCCTGAATATGTAAATTGTCCTACATTGGATTTGAACTATGAATATTTATATTTCTCACCAGAAAAAGGTATTAACAATCTAATTTCCTGGCTATCATCAAATGTACAGTTATTAGTCCACAATTTTTCAGTAGTGGCATTGCTAGCCTCATTGAGTAGATTATTAACCAGCACTATACATATGCACCAGAATGCTTCAGAACACAACAGCAGTGAACCTGATTAAAATGTCAAGAAACAAAGAATATAATGATGGAAGTAATTGTCTAGAAAACTTTTTTGATAAATGTTCAAGCTGTTGATTGAGTTCAGTAAAAATTCTTGACAGAAGATTTGAATGAACAGTGAGTTATTGGGAGAAAACCCATTTAACTGGCTCTTTTGCACATATTCATTAAGAAAGTAGGTTTATTTTTTCTAATCATAAATAATCTCTCATAAGGACAATAGGTTGGAAATAACTGGTCACTGAAGTCATTGGTTCATATAAATGATGGCTAATTAACTAATTCTAGGCTTCTTACTTCACTGGAAACTTCATTCACAAAAAATTGTGTAACTGTTTGCTCATTTGCCCTGCATCACCTTGTTTTTTTTTAGAGTTGATCCTTAGGCTTGAGAAAAGCTAATCTGTGCAGCCTGCAGGAGATTGTGGCAAAAAGAGGAGTGAGACTTTCAGGTCATGTTTTCCAACTGCAAGAAGAATGACTACCAAAGACGGCTACACAATGAGTACTGTGAGAGATTAAAAAAAAGAGAGGGTGATTCATGAAGACATGTGTCACTTTCAAAGAAGATCTGAAGCAATTTAGCATCACCTGGGAGGATGCAGGCAACTGTGCGCAAAACCAAGATGATTGGAGATGTCTTACAGCCTGATTTACAGGCTAGCTGTGAGGGAAGAACTAAGTCTCTTCTTATTAAATCTATATAATAAATCTTTTGCTGCAACAATACAAACCCATTTCCTGTCAGAGTAAATTTATCCTACTTAAATTCTATGCCTTTTGACAAATGGAAAAGATATTGTGTGAGAGCTTGAGAATTTAAAATATGCTATAGCCATTATACTGTGTCCCAATACTACATTACTTAACCTGGTCCAGCTAGTTATGACCTAGCAGTTTATGGTACAGTGATTTGTAGAAATGAGGACATGTGGTTATAATAACACTACCCTAACAATGAAAATATTTTGACTTTTAGAATCATTAGAAAATTTTTTCTAAATCACTTTCTTTAAGTCTTTTCACTCTGAGAGATGAAGATAACTAAGAAAAGTTGTAATTAACATTTAACTCTTTAACATTTAAACCAGCCACATCTGGCCCTTATATTCTACATGTTTTATGTTCAAATCAATCAGATCTAACCTCTCACACTTACTCAACAATAACATTCTAAGAATAATGCAAAAGGCATCGGAGGGGTGATGCATACCCTGCACGCAAATAAATTTGTTTTCACAAATTAGTGTGGCTTACAATGCATTGCATACTAATGCTTTTTAATTGACCTAAATTCATATGAAAAAGTGAACAAAATAATATGACCACTTGCCTATTGGGAAATTTATAAGTTTGATTTTTTTTTTTAAAATTTGTTTTTTTTAAGATAATCAAACCAAATGTTCATTGTTTCAAGCCACTCACCCAATGTGTATTTCTGCCAAGTGTGGTGAAATCCATTCAGCCGTTTTCCAGTAATTTTGCAGACAGACAGACAAAAAATAAGGGATTACAATACCCTGCTTTCACATGTGCAGGGTAAACATAAGTGAAATCTCGAAGCTACAAGATAATGCATGATTAACTCAAAGCAATGTGAATAAATAAGCATTACATTTGACAGAGTAGTTTGAATGCTAATGGGTTAAGCTGTAAATGTGTGGACATACTTTCAACATTCCTTCAGTCTAACTTACTGAAAATATGTATGTAGGTTTTGCTTGAACAGAGTTGTCTGAAGTCACACAATAAAAATATAAAAGTTTTTTTTTTTTTTCTGTTAGCTGTTAGTAATGCATGAACATTCTGGTGTGAAATAATCTATTTTCTATACAAATGTTTAAAGCTGCAAAGCTACTGATATCTTAAAAGATTGGTGGGGAAAAAAATTAGATGGAAAATATGTTAAATTACCAACTAAATAAAAGATACATGAAAGAAAGTAAAATAATTGTTTACACTAGACCTTCAAAATATGATACAGAATTTTTCTTAATTTTATTTCCTAAAAATTGGATCGAGAAAAAAACAAAAAAACTGAAGCAAATAAACACTTATGAACTCAAACTATTTATGCTCTGGAAATTGATTAAAATTGATTAAAATTGATTAAAACCCAATTTGACAAAACTATAGTTATCCAGCTCTTTACTCATAAATCATTTTGGAAACAAAATTTAAACAGTACCACTAATCTGCCTGAGATGTTTAAGGATCCATGTATTTCAAATGGAATTAGGTGGTTTTGGTGGACTATAATGTCTGAAAGATTTACAACTTTAATTTTAGGATGAACAATATGTAACGTGGAGTGTTAAGTAAAAGTACCAACATTGTAAAATATATTTGGATAATAAGAGGGAGAACAACTGCAACTCATACTTTGTTTTGGATTAAATCCATGAATTTATATTTTACAGTGATACCTCGCAGTATGAGTTTAATTCGTTCCATGACCGAATTCATCTTGCGATTTACTCGTTTTACAAATCAATTCTCCCCATTGAAATTAACTAAAATATTATTAATCCATTCCAGCCCCACAAAACCACCCAAAAATGATGTTTTTATGGATATTAAAACAGAAAAGGTGTAGTTACAAGTAAAATGACAATTATAAATAAAAAAAAAAAGAGAATGTAAAAGAAATATGTAAACTGGTTTTATTAACTGAATTACCTTAAAGATTGGATGATTTCTGTGCTCGTACTACAGATTTCTGCTTGTACTTCAAGACAAAAATTTGCACAAGTCTTGGCTCGTACAGCAAATTACTCGTACAATGATGCACTCGTACTACAAGGTACTACTGCACATACATTTTTACATGCTAATATGGGTTGGACAGATCTTTCTGTCTTATCTCCTGTCATAATCCTGTGTCATTTGTCACATGGGTCACAGAAAAATCACCAATCTCTTGCTACTAACGTATTCAGTAGGTACTCTTCCCATTGCTAACCACTCCTACAGCATGGACTGGGTGCGTTTTATAGCATCACTAGTATGAGGAATTTCAAGTTTGTACCAGTGTTTTTATTCAGTTACTGTTTACTTGAAAATGTAGCCCAGCTGGAGCTTGCAAACACTTGTTTTCTTCATTTCTTCCTTCCCTCTTTTGTAGGGAATGATTTTTATAGCTGGATACCTTTTCTATAAGCCACCAGGTAGCTTGTGCACCTTTAGCAAAATCTATTCTGTTGCAAACATTCAGGTCAAGTACCAGGTTTGAGGAAATCATCCTCCCTCTGCCACTGGTCTTGGAAGCCTTGAAAAAGAATATGAGCACTGCCTTCTCACTTCACTTAAAAATCAGAAAAACAAAACAAAAATTTCACAAACTGGAATGTGTATATTTTATTGTACCTCCCCACAATAAAGGAAGGTTATCTTTAACACTAAAGATTTCTCCCGCTCCTCTACACCACTTCTCTTTAGTCTCCATTGGAATAGTTCTCAACAGCTACTTTTAATTACATACATAAACACACATGTATAAGTTCAGTGTGAGAAAGACCACCAAACTCAAGCTCGGTTCCTGGAAGTTATTTTCAAGTCCAACCCATGCTAGCATGGGAAAATGTGTGCATGTACCCTAAATCTACACCGTGTTTCTACATAATATGTAATAAGCCTACACATTCACACACTATTGTGGCAGATTTATATTTTGACAGATGTTTTTCCCTGTGTTAACTACATATGAGCTTTGCAGCAAGAATGATGCCTATTGTCAGCCAGGTAGACTGAAATAAACATTGTAATGCACCTTCCCAAAAACAGAACATAAGATATGTAAATTTTAGGTGATTAGTAGTTAGGCAATGAAACCTTACAGCCACTGCAGTTTACTAAATTTCATGACACAATTTTAACAACTGACTGATTCGATCTTTTATTTTTATGTGTTTGAGTTGTGCCAGTTATGGTCAAACTGACTAGTTCAATATAATGCAATTATTGATTTCTTAAACAAGGCAAAAGCTTTATAGAGACAGAAAATGGAGCAGATTCATGTCAACGTTGAGGACACTAGAAGCCTAAGGTGAACAACTAAAATGGTTTGTAGGCTTGGCTAACTGTATCAGTGTTTAGTGATAATTTTGGTAAAAGGATTAAAATTCATATCTAATAATATGTATATAAGTGTGACTGAGGTAAAAATAAATAAATAAATAAATAAATAAAAAGCTGCCTTTCATTAACTTCAGAAGTCAAAACTCATCTCTAAAGGTGACACTAAATTGTGTAACCTGTTACTTCGAGTATGTAGTCTGAAGATACGAAATTGAAAGTGTAAGACATACGGAAGGAAGAAGAGAATTGTTCCTATGTAAATCTTGTTTAACAAAGCACTGACACAAGGTTGTTCAACTTGATGAAATAGCAGCTAGTTCTCTCACAATCACAGCCTTCTACCTTAAAGGTTTTATTGAATATAGGTCCTAATAAAGACCCACCCCACTTTGGTCACAAATGACCATAAGATTGCACCAAGAAAGTTCCCCTCCAGGCAAGGCTGTTTGTGGATGACCAGCATACCAGTCTCCCCTCTCCATGCCACCAATGTTGTCCAAGGGAAAGACCAATACAGCTTGGCACTATTGACATCGCAATTCTATTCTACAGCTGAGTGAACTGGAGCAACACAAAATAAAGTGTCTAGCTCAAGAACACAACACAGCCTGGTCTAGGAATGAAACAATTGTAAGCACGATGCTCTAATAACTGAGCCATGCACCTTAACTAATATATATTATACATATATATATATCAACTAATATATAATATACATATATATATTAATATATATTATACATACATATATATATATATCATTGTTTTAACCTATGCTTGCATGGGTCAGATAAAATTTGTCAAAACAAATTTTCTATTGCCAAATGATCTTTCTGTTGCCATCCATCACCTGTTTCCAAAATTACCCTCCTTGGTCCTTCAAACAAGCAGCAGAAAGAAGGCAAAATGTTTTCTTGGAAGAATGTAGATGAAGGATGATACTTGTTTACAATTAGTTCACAATGCCTAGACAAGGAGACATGAACACACACACATTATATATAATAAGCTTCTTTCTGTTTCTGTCTCTTGTATGCACTGAGAAAGCATTGGTTGGCCCGAAGCTGTAGTAAAAGGCACTGGCTCTAGATCATGCAGTGGGACTGAATACAAAAACTACAGTTAAGACGTTCATTTTGTAACCAGTTATACTTGTGTGTGTCATCCATCTAATGCTCACTTTTCTACTGAGGTAGATTTTTGTATGGCCAGAAATCCTTCCTGGTCACCAACTCACACCTTTTTTTCCAAGTAAGATAATATTTCCTCTTTGCTGGACAGGTTTTCATGGAAGACTGGAAACAAAAATGATATGAATCATATGACAGTGACACTTGCTTACAACTAACTACCATGAGATGTCAAGATGAGGAGACACAAATAACAGACTTCTTTCCATCGGTTAAATCCACTCACAAAGTTTTGGTTGGCCTGGGACTATAGTAGAAGACTCTACCCAAGATGCCATGCAGTGGGACTGGATCAGATCATGTGGTGGGGAAGCACTTCCTAACAACACCTATGCTTCAACAATGTTTGAGTTTCATTATGACGAGCAGAAAACTGTCTGAAGTGTAGTGTCTGCTAGTATATATAATTACACACACACACACACACACACATATATATATTTATATATATATATATATATATATATAATATAAATATATATATAAAAAAAACATAAATAATATAAATAATATATATACAAGGTACATATTTGAAAGTAATTGTTTCCAACAAAGTCTTTTCACTTACATGCGTACACATGTATGTAGCAATTAAATGTGGTTACTAAATTTAGAAATACTGGACAATTTTGAAACAGTTTCATCTAACAGTTTGAAAAGTTAAGGCTGGAAGACAAGCAATGCCATTATTTAACACTATAGTAAGCTGATCTGCTGTAAGTGGTCTCTTCCTCAACCACCTCTTAAATGACAACTCTGTTGATTAGGATATTATATTGTTCACTTCTTCCCAAAGTCCTTCCACACGACTGTGGATCATAAAAGCAAAATGGTTATAATTATACTTCAAATAATGTATAAGCAACAATTTGAAAAAAGTCACATGACTACAACAGCAATGCTGGAGTCAAGTTGGTATTATAATAAGTAATTATATAATACAATAACATCTATTCAGAATGAAACAAATTAGTTGGCAAGTTTTTCCAATTTGAAGTCTACTTTCAAAGAGGATGAATTCAATATAAACTAAGAATCCATATTCACATTTAAAAAAGGGGGGTAAATAAAGTAGAGTGGTTACTACATTTTTAACTTTAATAACCAGTGGATTTAATATGGGAAGAGAAATGTCTATGCCTAAAATGGAATCAAGGCAGAAGTGAAGAAAATACAATAATATTCAAAAGAGAATATAATAATATTCAAATTTTGCCACAAGGGCAGCCATTTTGCGGGAAGGGGTGAATCAATTACATTATTGTGCACTGCCCCCACCACATACACCACTGAAATGAAGCCCCACCTGCTCGATCAACTGGTTACTAGGTTTCATTCGATATTCTTCCAGCCATTGTTCATCATCTCTTTAACCAAATCCAGTGGCTTGCCTTCTCCACTGTAGTCTGGATGTCACTCCTGATGGTATTTGCTTTATAAGTTAGGCCTAGCGACAACAATTGCCTCATACTGTATCCAGCTTTGATTGGAAAATCCTCAGCTTTCCAGCCTGTGTCTTCACTGTGAGGAGGTTTTTATAATAGCTGATCTTTCAAGTTCCAAGCAGCATCCATGAAGAAAATGAGAGCATTCTGAAGAACAAAACTGTAGTATTTGGAATAAAAGTTGGAGACAGATCAACATGGTTGGCTGTTGTGGTGTTATCTAAGGTCATCTTTTCCTTTCCTTTAACATGTTTTACATACCAGTATCGCTAAGAAGTAAATTTTGAGGCAGGATTTTTCTGGCTGGATGCACTTCCTGGTGGCAATCCATACTAGTTTTTCATGAAAGGGATTTTTATTCCAGAAGAATTTTCCCCATTTTACTTCTTTTCTGTCTTGTAAGTTACATGACAACTTTATCTCAGCGCTGGTGGCATGAATAAAGCACCCAGCACACACTGTAAAGTGGTTGGTGTTAGGAAGGGCATCCAGCCATAGAAACCATGCCAATGATGACACTGAAGCTTGATACAACCCTGCAGCTTGCCAGTTCCCTGTTAAACTGTCATATCCATGCATGCCAGGATGGAAAGTGGATGTATGATGATGATAATGATGGATTCAAGAGTACAGAGAAAGCAGGTTATCTTATTGACAAGCAATATCAACAAACTTTACTGGTTGTAGCTTAATCCAAAATGATGCTATCTGTACTCAGTGTAGTTTTGTAAAATTTCACACAAATATGCAAACAATATGCAATGGATTTCTTTCAGTTTCAATCTTCCAAATTCCCTATCAAGGCATTAATCAGTGCTGTGCAGTGGGATTGAACCAAAAGTCATATAGGTAAGAAGTGAACTTCATAAGCACACAGCTATGGACTGCTGCTTTTATTAGTAACAAAATCATTTGCTCTATCAGAGTCCCATGCACATAGCATAAATGACAGATAGTAACCAGAGTAGAAGTAGTCAATGGAAAACTTGTGACGTTAAGCCAAATTTTATAAATTTTATGTCCCACAGATAAAAACAATACAGCTAGAATATATAATTTGACCATCTTGAAGTTTCTACATTCTCATAACGTAAACTATATATAAACACACATACACACAAATATCAAACAATGAGAATGAGTGTTCAACACCACACTGGTGGTTAAAGATTCTTAAGGATATCATTGGTTTCATGTTAAGAACAACCTCAACAATTATCAAGCATAATGAAACATCAGTGTCTCCATTTTGGATAAAAGCATATAAAACATATCTTGTGAGTGAAAATGGTAAATGGAAACTGTATAGAAGCTTGTCATATGTCTGTATTTGTGTGAATGTTTAAATTCCTTACTGGTATAAAAAGTGTTGAGCAAAAGCTAGTGAGCTTTAGTGAGATCCCCAGTCAACAAATCATTTGCTGGTTCAGTGCTTCCGAAGAATATGTGGAATAAATTACCCTTACTTGGAAATCAGGTAAGAATTAGTGACAAGAAGGCATCCAGCTGTTAAAAAATATCTCAGTTAACATATATGTCTAACCCATGATGGCAAATGAACAAGCAATTGATATAAGATTAGGGTCCTAGAGATATTTCTTAACTCTTTAGCATTCAGATTATTCTGCCAAATGTAATGCTTATTTATTCACATTGTTTCGAATGAATCATGCATTATCTTGGAGCTTTGAGAAGTTGATGATGCAATTGTTTATTTTTTCAGAATGACATTGTAGGGTATGTATGAGAGGCCAGATTTGGCCAGTTTGAGCATAAAACAGATAGAATTTTTGGGCCAGATATGGCCAGTTTAAATGTTAAATGGGGATTCTCAATGCAGAAAGCAGTTATTCTCAGGAAAAATAACTACACAGTTACACTCTTGCAAAGATTTGCTAGAGCTTCATTGTCATAGAAGTTAAACTATATTATTGCTCATGAATTTATAGAAAATTTACACTGTCAAAAATGATTAATGAGCCTAAAGATTAAACTTCACACAAATAAGCTAATTTATTTTATGGCATTGGCAAGTCCTATAGACACTTAAAACAGGAAGAATTTCCTGAACTTATTTGGAATTTCCAATTTCAAGGAGTCAGTATCCAACCACAGACATGTTTCAAACCTCAGAAGCTATTAACTAAAAATATCCCTTTAACCTTTTATAATAGTGATTGGTCTACTATAGGTCTGTGTATATATACACATACACACACATATAAGAGCATGGTACTCATGTCCTCATGCAATTCTACAATATATAAAACAGATAAAGAAGAAGCATTTAGAAGATATTTTCCAAAATTAATAATTCATCACTAAAATAAAACCTAGTAATTAACAATAAAACATCACAAAACTGAAGTAGTTACTGTTTATCATTAGGACATAATTTTATTCAAACAGGCAGGCAATCTTGTTATTTTGAGGTCTGTTAGGATTGTTGCAATTATACAGGAGTGATGAATTAATATGTTGTCATCAAGGGATGTATCATTTGTTATATTTACTAATGTGAGAGAATGACACATCCAAGATATATCAGTTAAGTCTTAGATTCAGGAGCACAAGATCAGTGGCTCATTAGAACTGACTCTCCACTGCAACTTGATATAGAATGTGGCAGTAAACGAATATCCCAATCACTTCTCAACTAACCAATTGCTTTTAATGACGAGTCATTTGATCTTTCCAGTGTTGAATGATATGTGATCTTTGAACCATAAAAGACAATCTATTACTCATTAAAGCAAGTGGAGTTCTTCATTCAATTGTTTATCTTATGTTTTGTAATATCAACCCATTGTAATATTTTGTCCTTCTGATGGTGTAGTTTGACTTTCACGAACATTTCATTTTCTTGGAAATTCTAAAAATATTGCGTTTTTTAACTGAGTGTTACTGTACTATAAATAGAGCAAGGAGCACCACACGAGGTGAATAAGATATATTGAAGGATACTTTAAGAAATTACTTTTCTTTAGGTAAATTTGAAAGTAATGCTTAAATTAATCAAGCACAGTAAATTGTATGTTTACCTTTTTATTAATTAGTTTGGGTCTTCTAATGACAATTGCTGCGAAAGTTTTGTTGATAATATAAGTTGATCAGTTGTAATTTTGATGAACCTGATACACTCAATGAAAATTCAACATTTTGAAGGTTTGTCAAATAAGTTATTAAATTGGGGATCAACACATGCAGTAGAAACAGCTAAAAGGTGGAAGTTTAGTTTTAAATTTAATCTGAAGTCGTCAATATTGTGATAATGCCAAAACTCCCAAGTTGGCAGAATGAGATTCCGTAAACCACAAAAACTCCATTTACAACATGTCAATTGTTTACTTCAATTTTTTAACAATTATTTTTCAATTAAGCTTGTTTCTGTTATAGACCATACCTTCTGAACATGATTCAGGACTATGAATTAATACTAGCTTTTCTAGAATGTCTTCATGAATCAAAAATAATTTCCTGTCACTGATCATTTACAGCACAAAAAAGAAATTTCCACTTGAAGGAATGATACTGTTAATACTATTAGTTTTCAAGATTCCTTCACAAAATGCTGAGTCATCTGACAAGACATTGTTTATCAAGAGGACATTCTGTACAACCATGTACTGTCCCTGATCCATATCAAAAGCATCCTTAACCTAAACTGAAGTTGATTTTCTATCAAAACCACAAGGATTATAGTCATAGTAATGCTGACTATAACACTAGTAGTGGACTCTTTTGCACAAACAATAGATATAGCATTCTACAACATAAAAGCTTTTCCCCCCAACTTGACAAAACTATCTTTTCACTAGCTTCCTTGTTTAACTCTTAGTATAATGTCTTTTCTGTAAATGATAAGAGGAAATCTACAAAATTTTGATATCTATCAAAGAGAACTGACACAAGAATTATTAGTAGGTTGCCCAGGCAGTTGATTCATTGAACATGGTGTTGTTTGTTCACTAAGTATAGTTTCACCACTGATAAAATTAGACAACGAAATTTTTGCTCTTGAATACGCAATGCCATCTTTAGCCATCTCATTTGTTGTTTTTCAAGCCACTGCAGTAACTGGCTGCTGACTTAACAGAAATAAATCCAATTCATTATTCTCATCTAGTACCATAAGATATCTTTCAAACTTGATAATAAATTTATCAAAAATCTCTACAGAATTATAATAATTAAATCAGAAAGGTTGATTCTTAGTGATGACATAATTTGTTGAAGGATGAAAATTGTTTTAATCCAAAATTTCAATAAGTCAATATGTAACTAACTTTAGATGTAATTCACACTTGGTAAGTTGTCATCTAGTGAAGTCACACTATCCACCTTTTATAATAAATAGTAAGCTACTCAATGACAGGCCAGTACACATATGTACAGGACTTTCATGATCTCACAATTCTACAGTTACCAATAAACATAAGACAATTATATAAAACCCAATAAAAAATACACACAACAGAGGAGAGAAGATGACAGGTTTATACAAACTTCACCCCAGGTTATGTATGTGTATATAATGTATACATGGGACAAAAGTGTTATATAGTTTCAATAGTTATAGCTTTTACCAAGCTAGCCATTATTTCATTATTAGTCACACTCTTTCAGATAAGACAAAGATTGGATTTACATTCAAAATGTAGAGTAAAAATCACTGCTCGAGTTTGGCGAGTTTGATTTATAAAGTTAGAACAATTAGAAATCTTTATTTGTAAAGTTGAGAACAAGACTGACATTTCCATTAAGAAACCAGTATTTATGTCATTTGTTTAAATGGCATAACGAAAACACTGAAGTTGTTTGCAGTTAACCAAGATATGTGCTGGACCTATTAATTATTCAGGAGCATTTGATCAATGAGCTCTAAACCATATGTTTACTCAGCTAAAGCCAACTGGGATTATGGAGCAACAAAATCAGTTTTATATCACATCATTTATAGGAGATGGTAACAGAAAAAAAATTACATTCTTAAAAAAAAAAAAAAATTAAAATTCTGAAGTAAATCAGACAATGTTTTAATGTCCACTTTTACCAAGGGTCAGGTGACTAATTGAGATACTTATTTCTTTGATCTTTCAAATGACAAACTACTCAATGGTTGGACATGTTTTTGCAACAGCTGTAAACAATAACACCACCAATGACACTTGTGATATTTTTTCATGCAGCATCGTTTATCTTTTATTTGTTTCAGTCATTTGACTGCAGTCATGCTGGGACACCGTCTCGAAGGGTTTTAGTTGAACAAATCGACCCCTGACTTTATTCTATAGATCTCTTTAGCTGGACCGCTAAGTTACGGGAACATAAACAAACCAACACCGGTTGTCAAGCGCTGGTGGTGGAGGACAGACAAATATACATATAAACATACATGCACACACACACACACACGACGAGCTTCTTTCAGTTTCCGTCTAGCTAATCTACTCACGAGGCTTTGGTCAGCCCGAGGTTATAGCAAAGAACACTTGTTCAAGGTGCCATGCAGTGGGACTGAACCCGGAATCATGTGGTTGGGAAGCAAGCTTCTTACCAAACAACCACGCCTGCATGTACACAATTTGAAGGCACAAACACACACATCAAACTCGTGCACATTCTACGTCGTTCTGTAGTTTCCAATTTCACTCACAAGCCATTGGTCAGTCCAAGAGTATAGAAAACATTTGCCTACTGTGCCAACCAAGACGAAACAATTTTTTTTTAAACTACGTTCTTGGAGTCAATATCAACCATATGTATCCCTCAGCGAGTATCACTAACCAAAAATAGGTACCATAATCTTAGACTTGAAATTTCATGTCTGCCCAGAGCATGGGCAAAGTCATATTCCTTCCTAACATTTTATAGGATGTCAGAGTAGATGGTACCCAACCTGCATTGCTGAATAGAGACTTGTGGGTCCGTGATAACACTCGGATATCAGAAGCACAAACCTCACTCAGACTGAGACCAGCTGCGAGAAGACATGAATTGGGAATCTCTGTAACTAATGCATTTAGAGACTTTCCTTCTAAAAGTCAGCGGTCACTACTGGTGGACTTTCGTTTTCAAGTGAGAGAGCAGCCATTCTTAATTTGATTAAATATTCTCCGAGATAAAACAAGGCAGCTAAGCGGGAATACACCATCGCTACCCGAACCTTTAAGGGTGGCTTCCATTTAGGTGAAATTGATAGAGACGTTTAAATAAAAAAACGAAGCTGAGAAGTTTAACCTAACCCTCGGTCCAACTATGATGGCTTTAATGCTCTTCCAATTGCTAGGTGACCTGACGCCTATAAGAACTTCATATTCCATTAATGCGAATTCCCTCGATCGCTGAGGTATCTGGCGCTGTAACGGTGACGTTATTCACATCTAGACCCCCCGCTCCAAAAAAAAAAAAACACGAAGTAAAATATTGATACATGAAGTAACAAGCTTAAAGCAATTAAAAAATTACAATCAAGTGAGAAAAGCTACTAAAATGAAAAGACATGAGTAATGAGTGAATGTATTGTTAATATATTGATTTTGAAAAATAAAGAACATACTGACGTGAAATTAAGAAAAATGTTAAAAAAAAACAACATTGTGTGGAAAACGATCAATTTTTAGAAGAGTATAAAATGGTTTCTTTTTAAATCCTTGTTCGACACGATAAAAATTTTACCAAGCAACAAAGCAAAATCCAACAGCTTTAAATAAAGTATTAACGAGAACAATAATAATTTCATACAGCTAGATGTTACCATCTAAAATAAAATACAAAATATAATTAAAAACTAACATGAAAAAGTGATCATAGAAATAAATGAAGAAAGCACAAATCACAAAATTTTTTTCTCCTTATTTCTGATAAATTAGTTTTTATTTATTTCCAGAGATATCTAACTATCGGCTAGGATTATTTATCTAAGAGGGCTACAGCCCATCACCCTAATTTATCTAGCGGAGTTTCTTTTCTTAATACATAACGATATGTTTAAGTAGTGGATGAAAGATTTATAGAAGATGACAGTATGTTTTATGGGAGAGGAGGGAAAGCAGAGCGAAACCGTCTTGTTCCATGAACAGATGGAATGGAAGTTAACATGACATTTTTGTTAAACACCGAATGGATTATATATATTTATTACAGTGTGCTTGCATGTATGTAATCTATACATACATATATATATATATATATATATATATATATATTCACACACACATTTAATGTGTGTACACATACACACAATTTTATACTTAAAATGAATTCCCATCCTTTGGTCTATTTCTCTCAGAGAAAATGTGGGAAAAAACTGATCAGGCACCAGTAAAATTCCTTTACAAACATAGCAGTGATGAAATAAATATACAGAGAAAAACCAGATCAATATTTTATAACAGATTTTTCGCTCTAGATTAAATGAAAGATTTAAAAAAAAACAAAAAACGAGCACATAAACATATATATGAGAGAGAGAGAGTGAGAATAGGATATAAAAAGGCTTTTATTTAAAAAAAAATTGCTACATATAAATAAATGAGCGAGTAATGAAGCGGACAAACGAATGTAAAAGATTAACACATCCCAACATCACGCACAGAACAAGTGTGTGTGTCTGTGTGTGTAAAGACATCATGATATTTCTTTACTTGTAGTTTAATATAAATATATCCCAAATGAAAAATATAAAAATTGTACAAGTAAAGATTCGACGAATTACAGTGGGATGTTGTGAGTTTATAGGGCAAAAAAGTCTGTCTATTTGTGAAGTCGATGAAAATCTGTGCAGTAAGTGAATACGACAGCAATGATGCGGTAATGGTAAAAATGAAGATAGACACGGTTACCTGCTGAGAGATAAATAGCAACTGAGATGGGGAAATTAATAAAAAGAAAAGGATTAAAGCAGAGAGGAAATTAGAAACTTACGAGAAAGAACGCTTTTTGGTGCTTGACGTCATTTTATCTAAGAGGATGAATATAAAAAGGTATTGTTATATCAAGACATCGCCAACAGTTTGTAATGAAATAACTCCTTATTAGAACTAAATATACAAGAAATGAATTTGGCAATCAAAACAGATATTGCCCTCTACCGGATTACGTAAGGGAGACAACTCTAAATCGATTATCTGCTAATTCATTCATTAACAAAAGCTAAATTTCTGTGGAAATGCTGCAAGAGAAATTCTCTGTAGTGAACCTCTTCTCCATTTATGGAATTATCGAGAAGTATTTACGAATTATCTAGAATCTTATCTATGTATATATTATCTCTGTGTGCACGTGTATTTGAACATACAATTCATATTTATACATATTAAATTAAATACATTTACATTATTGTTACTACTACTGCATTTCTTTTAAATACAACATAGCCAGAAAGTCTTTTAATTAATATCGAGTTGGTCAGACGTTCTATTGATTCATTAGGATAGTGGGGAAGAATTTTTCAGTACTAAAAAGAAAGGATTGATTAACTGTGGGTTGCTTTCTTTACTGAAGCAATATACAGGCTTTATAGTTTTTTGAGTTTTTTTTTTTTTAATGTAGCTCATGCCAGCCTTGATTAAGAAGTTTTATAACATGGTCAGCGGATCCAGTATTGCAGTCATATCATGCCACCTTTTAGCTGAGGCCCACACTATGCACTACAACATGCAGTAATTTATCATGTACAATATGGTATTTTTTTTTCTGTTGTCAAATCTGCCCATAGCTTTCTGATGTTAGTCACATCAAATGCAAAACAGAGAAATTTAATTAGAATGGAAGTGTATTTATCTCTGACGATGTGTATCTTTGCATAAGTTTTAGAGCTCTTAAGGTTACTGCTCCTGCTATTATTAATCTTTGCATAAGTTTTAGAGATCTTAAGGATACTGCTGCTACTATTATGTCTATGTGCTTTTGACACTTAAATTGGTTGAGAAGAATAATGTATTAGGATGGTATTATAATGTTCTGAAGTGTTGCAGAGAGGTCATTAATGAGTGCACAGTGATAGGAGCAATGTGAGTTGCAGCCTGTAACAACAAACTGTCCTTTGCATGTCCCAGTAATTTTTCCTTTTCAGAACTTTTGCTTTACTGAGTACTCTTCCTGATGTGAAAACTATGCTATTAGTTTGTTGTGGAGTTTGCTACAACTACATTAGTTGTTGACAATGTGCATTAAGTCTCTTAAATAGCTGGGTCTGTAGGAAGGGTTGTAACCATGGGATCTGCAGGCTTTCCAAGACTGGTTATTTTTTTTAATTATGTCTGGATTTCAACCTCGGCCACAGTAACAAAGTCCTCTCACGACACTTCTCAGTCCAGCATCACTGCCTCAAGGGCCTGGATACATTCCAGGCCAATGTTTGCAATCAAGTTCTCGATGTGAGTGTAATGACATTTTCCTCTTCTTACATCACCATGAAGTGAATTTCACAAGACTAACTTGGATGCTCCTACTTTAGGGTGGTGCATGCAATGACCAGATAGTTGCAGCATTCGTTTGTTATATGTCACTGCCATTTCACATTTCGGGTCATTTGAAGCACCCTTGTGTAGCAGTCATTTCACCCGTTTGATAACTTTTTTGTCTGTGTCCATGTTTCACTGCCATGTAATAGCACTGATTCGGCAGTTGCAGTGAACAACTTGATTCTGATTTGCCTGGGCAATTTGGAGTTCCAGAGCTTCTTTAGTTTGTGACAAGCTGTCCATGCTTGTGCCTTCCTGACCTTGGTGGTTTTATAGTGTTGCACTTTAATCAACTACAATGATCTAACCAATCTTACAGGAAACTTATTCAAAGCAGTTTAGATAGAAGATTTGCATACCAAATATGACAATAATTTACTATGTCAAATATAACAACATATTTTTCTTTAAATTTCTCAAGAATGAGGCTTCACTGGGTCTCCAATAGATTCACTAGGTCTCCAATAGATTTGGCTTAAGTTGTAGCGTACCTGAGCACTATACACAATTTCATTATTATTATTATCATGGAAGCTGTACAGTTGTTCATTGAGGAAGTAAAGTAATAGGTTAGTAATTAGTAGAAGTCAAAAGTGTTACTTTCTCAGGAATGGGACAATCTGTTGCAAAGACTAGGATATATGTGTGTGTGTGTGTGTGTATGTCTATCTCTCTCTATATATGTGTGTGTGTATCTCTATCTCTCTCTCTATGTGTGTGTGTGTGTGTATGTATATATATATATATATATATATATATATATATATGTGCACACACACATATATTTAATGATGAGAGAGATCGAAGAGTTTGGTGAGATAGCTCTGGGGAACATTGTTTGAGTGTAAATGAAGGGATGCTGTCTGTGCCAGTGACTTTATTCTTTTAAAGTGACTGGAGACACTCTCTGCACTTTGTATGTGAAGATAGTAATGAATCAGATGGAGTAGAGAGTTTTGGAGTTTCAGCTAATCTGTATTGTGTTGAGTGTGTTGTAAACTCTACACAAAAATGTGGAAGGGCTTTCTCTCTGGGTATTTTATGGTGCCTCTCATGACTGAGAAATGAAGTGTAGGAAGATACAACTAAATTAGAGATGCTTTTAGCAAGAAGCCGAAAAGACCAGCTTCAATTTGGATGGTTGAATAGCTTGCAGGTTGATTGACACACCTTTTTTTTTTTTGTATTTCAAATGATGAACTTTCTGAAATTGTTGTCAAAGGTAAAAATCATTCAGCTTGTAGAGTTGGCTCAAGCATTGTAAACAACATGTATTTTGGTTGCGCATGATATATTAGTGTGGTGTGCCTAAAGGGGTGGTTTCTGTTACTCGTTTAGCTGTTTTTGGTGGGTCAAGACTGAAGCTAATGTACTGCAAAGGTAGTAAATGTAGAGTTGGCAGAGTTTCAACTAAACTTGAAGTGTCATAGGACCTGAGATGTTGGAGGCATTGTGTAGCATGTGGCTAGATTGTGGATCATCTCACCGTTGCCTCATCAGGCATTAATCAGATAATCTGATAGGTTCAGAGATGATTAGTAATTGACTTGAGGATGGTTTGGGAAGTGAGAAAGAAATCAAGGATGTTTCTAGTGTTAGTGTGTCAGTCAACAATGTATGCAGGGGTGGGGGGTAAAATTTAATTATAGTAGAGAGTTAAAGATTACAAAAGATTCAGTTTTTGGATTAGCAGTACCAGTGTGGGATGAGTCTGAGCAGTAAACATTGAAGGACATGTGCGGAACTAGAAGAGTTATGACCATTGAAGCCACTGCAGAAGATGACTTTAGGGATGGGTGAAGTGAGATATATATCCTTAGTACAGACAAAGATATTGCTGAAGAGGAGTTGGTGGTGGATGGAGGAGTTTTGAGAGCTGTAAGTGCAGCAGATGCATTTGAAATTGTGTGGAAGCAGAATAAGTGAATGTCATTGTTACTTGTATCCAGATAAGAGGAGAGAATAAAATCTTCATATGTGTAGATATCAGCTTTCACTGTGAAGTTGAATGTAGAGTATAGCTTGGACTGCTGAGATGGCTTACATATAAGGGATAAGGGATTTGTGTCTTGAAGAAGAAAAGAACGAGTGGTTTGCAGTATTATGTGGTGAACTGACAAAATTGTTAGAGTCTGATATTTCTTCTGGAACTTTGCATTCTGAGTTCAAATCCTGTTAAGGTCAAATCTACCTTTTATCCCTCTGCAGTTGATTATATCAAGTACCAGTTATATATTGAGGTCAATGACATTAGCTAAACTCCTCCCCTCAAATCTGCTGGCCTTATGCCTAAATCAGAAACAATTATTATTGGTTTTGTTGATGTATTGATCTCATACCATCACAGTTTTCTCTCTCTCCCACTTTACATCTAATTTCTCTTATACCCAGTTTGTCTCTCAGTTCATTTATACACACTGAAATAGTACATCCAATGAAGCAAATTTGTTTATTTCTTACTTGCTTTTGCAGGTCCTCTGTATTCAAGGTCTACATTATTTTACTATACAGCAATGCATTTCATACACAAACAGCTGCCCTTCACTTTGAAGGAAAAGCCTTTTGTTGCCAGTAAAGATAATAGCTCCCTGCACTTTCTCAAACCCATTTTACACATTCAGAACACATACCAACACTACAAATTAGTAACAAAATTTTAATAACAAAAGCTATTAACCATTTCTAGGAAACCATCTGGACATTTGAGGGTATTTTTTTCTCTTGAGCTATTAATGCTTAGTGACCTGGAGCACCTGCTGCATATGATGTCTACCTTTTCTGATAGCCTGTATGTGATCCCATTACATCTCTTGTGCATCTACTACTTACACTGGGTTCACCTTATAGATTTTTTACTGACTCATTTTCTGTAAGCAGAAATAATCTTTTCCCTGATATTATACATCATGTGCATGCCTGTATGTACATTAATGTTAACATCTCATGGTTTTTTTGTTTGTGACTATAACACTTTATACAGTTGTCCTCCTCCATACAAATCACATGGCAATACCATCACAGACATTTCTCTTGTGCAATACATCTGCTTCCTCATATATTCAGTTTTTCTCTCCGTTTATTTATTCTTTATCATACATGCACACTGGTATTATACATCCAACAGAGGTATATCCACTTTATTTATTTCTAGTCTTCACAAATCCTGCATCTCACTACTGTGCAACATTATACTTCATACACAAGTATCATACAATTAGCCTCTCACTGTAAACGAAAATCCCTTGTTGCTGGTTGAGGTAATAACTCCCTGAGCTTTATCCAACAAGTTATTATCAATTAGGTCTCTTAGGTCACAGAAGCTAAGCTGGCATTGGAGAGTCTATTTTGCATGTGCTTTTTGACTGTAAAGCTATCAGGTTTAATTGTTGGTCCCCCTGTTGGCACTAATTGGGGTAGTCATACATTCTTCTCATTCTGCAACCACTTGTAGCATTTCTGAAACATTTTCTTCTTGGTGTTAGTAAGGGCTAGTGTACCACTATCATTCTACATGTTTTTCTCAATGATGTCTTGTTTCAAGCTAATACACTACTTTGCAATCTGGAATATCTCATGTCTCTTGTTCTCTGATCACAAAACACTGGTAAAACATCTTAATTTCAAATTTTCCCTGTGCTATGTATATCTTATTGTTCTTTACTTGCCACTTTCTTGCAATCTTCCCAGGGCTGACTCAAGTATTTTTGCTCTTTTTACTGTACCATTCTCTCTCCATGCCACCTTTTGTTTTGGTGAGAACCTTGCTTCATCTGCAGATTTTATCTGTGGCTCATAGAAGGTTGTCTCATAAAAATTCAAAGTAGTTCTCTTTCTCCCCCTTTCCATCACGTGCATTAACTAATACTTCTTTGAAGGATCTTTCAACTTCCATATCTTCTCTAGACTGTTTAACGAACATGCAGAATGACTAACTCAGAGTATAATAAGAATTATACTCTGAGAGCAAAATGAGGTGGTATCAAAAAGTTCCTGGACTAGTTCTGTAGTGGCAACACACAATTGTATGTGCAGTGAGAGCTAGCAGTGACCTGCATGAGGCAGTATGCCAAGTGACATTGCTGTATTTACTTTGCAAGTTGTGAAATTTGTGTTTTTGTGATCATGTGTATGCTGTAGTTTTTGATTTTGTCATGGATGGGAATAAAGAGTCAACATGAAATTTTGCATTAAACCTGGGAAGTCTGCTAGAGACATTGAGCATACTTTGGCAAGCTTATGGCAGTGAGGCAATGGGTTATCAATGTTTCGAGTGGCACAGGCACTTCAAAAGCAGAAGGATGTCCCTGGAAGACAATGAGCAATTTGGAAATCTGCCACGAGCGTCACCCCTGGAAATGTGGTATTGTTCATTGAGAATTCATGCCCCAGGGCCAGATCATCAACTGAGAGTTCTACCATAATGTTTTGAAGCATCTGAGGGAGGCTATTCAGCAAAAGTGACTTGGTCTGTGGAGTGCAAAGAATTGGATTCTTTATGAAGCTTTCCTCACATGTGAGTTTCTTGTCCAAAGCATGGTATCACTTCCATACCTACCCTATTCGCCAGATTTAGCACCTGCAGACTTCCATCTCTTCCCCAAGATGAAAATGCAGCTCAAAGGTCACCGTTTTAACACCATTGTCAAGATCAAATTGAATTGCAGAAGGTCCTTGACTCACTTACGAAAAACTTCAGGATGGATTTCAAAAGTGGCAGGAACATTGGGACTGGTGTATTGCTGCACAGTGTGACTATATTGAAGGAGATGATGTTAAAACTTAGGCAAATAAGTTGTTTCTTATTAAACACAACTAATCTGGGAACCTTTGATCAGTATTGCCAACTTAAAATCACAATTTTATGCTAAATTTCAGAAAAAATACAAAAAAATGCTAAAGACTAATTATATCAAAAAGCTTAATTTTTATCTACTTTCTTTAGTTAAATTCAGCATTGAAAAATAATTTCTTGAATTTCACTGATTTGTTCACTTTTATCTGCAGTGCCTAGGTCTTGACTTCCGTATACATTCAAGGTCCCAGTCTTGTTAATTATGTATTTTGGAATATCGAAGTTTTTGCAACATTTGCCATATCTTTTCAGGCCATATTTTATTGACAGTATTGATCTACGCATAGAAAGATGCATTTAGTTTTTCAATCTTGATTTGATTACACCCATACTACTGAACAACTGTTCAACTTCTGCATTTGAGTTTGGCAATGTCAATAGATTAATGGCAAAATTTGCAACATCTCTAAAAGGAGTTCCTCCAGTAGCATCTTTATATTCCAAGACTTCCAGCCAGAATGCCTCAGTATTAGACGTATTTGTCCATTTAACTAAATGAATGCTATTAAACTGAATTTCAATTGAAGCAATTTTTTTCTTCATTTAAATACATTGCTTCTAAGACAGGTAAAATTGACTCTTTGAAATGCTGCAAAATATTTTCTACTGAAAAACATTTAATATTCCTCAGTATATTAATATTTTCTGACAAACGGTGCTTGAGCTCTTTATAAAGACAGAGTAAAAATTGTTATGCTCTTTTGTGAATATTATTTTCTTCAGTGACTGTTACAGCCTTCTTGATAATCATTTCTGCTGTCTTTCTCTTGAACCTGTAGCCTAAATTTGGTTTAGGATCCAGAAATTTTTCAATAGAAGCATCAGGATCAAGTGGATCAATTCTACATTAGCAACAGATTTGATCAAATTTGAAAGATCTTCAAGTAATTTTGTTTTGTCGACAGTGTTTGATTCAAATAGTTTATTCACTTCCTGAACATGTTTTAAAATTAGATGCAAAAATAAAAAGTAAAGTTCATTCCTAGAATCAAAACATTTCATGTAACGTTTGTGTTGTAAAGCATTTTTCTTTTGTAATTGTAGTTTGGAAGTGAGTTTGCAATTCAAACCATTGGCTTAAAATTCTATTTACAGCTGATTCTATTGATGGCCATCTAGTTGTACAAGAATTCAAAATCTTCAAAGGCTCTTTATCATTGATAGCGAGGTAAAGTTGTTAGTAGGCACTTTGTCTTGTTGAAGAATGAGAGAACCATTTATAGGTTTTGGATACTAAAAATTTTTAATTTATGGACAAGCATTCAACACAAGTGTAGGATACTGCCAACTGTAAATAGAAGTAATGATGGAACTTCTTTTAATTTCTGGAAAACACCATTGTTGACTCCTATCATTACTCTAGCATTGTCGGTTCCTATAGCCAGTAAATTTTTTATATCTAATTTCTTTTTCGCTAATTCAATTTTTAAGGCATCTACAACACCATCTGCATCACATGTTTCTAAAGATAACATACTGAGATATGTATGTAACACTTTTTTGTGAGTGTTACTATAACAATTCCTAACAACTTGTTTATTGACATATCATTGGATTCATCTAATAACAGGCTAAGTTTTCTATCTCCTATATCAGAAATCAAATCTCCATCAATATTTGCACGGACATAATATCACTAACATGTAATTCTTACATAACTCTATTAAGTGATCACAGCTATTAAATGATGAGTGGCAACAAATAAACATTGCTAAATTTGCTTCAAGCATAGATGTCTTATCATTTTTGGTTTTAATAAAATTGATAAGAGGAATCATTTGTTGTGGAGTTGATGCCTTATGTTTCTTTGCTTAATAGTGGCTTGCTAATAGAAAATATTTTGGCAACATATTACATCTGCAATGTGCTTTTGATTGGTCACTAGGTACTTCACACAACCACTTAGTAAATGCTGGTATCTTAAGTCATTCCTTTCGGAATTTTTGCTGGTACAACTTTGTTTTTTTTCGCTCATTATAATGTAGTGGGAAGCAAGAAAATAAATTGAATGATTAATAAAGATATAAAATTGAAAACAACAACTTATCAGTTTGCCACTAACAATTCTTTCATTCACCGTTAGCACTTCTTATGTTTGCTGCTTACAAATTCTTGAAGGGAAGAATATTGATTCAGGATGTGGGATGGCCAACTTATAAATGGAAAAGTAAAATCTGCAGAAATCCTAAAACTGTGTTCTGATATATACCTGGGAACATCATATTTCACTTCCAATCTTACATTTAATATCTATTAGTAAAACCACAAATATAACTACAATACTTGAGAAAAAAAAGTAAGTAGAAATATACAGGGGGAGACTCTACCACCCCCGTACATCTACACAAGGTATATAATCCAAAACAAGCATGAAAAAATGCAGACCTATTTTAAAACAGTCAACCTGTCATGATAAAAATTCATCACTACAGAATAAAGCATTGTTAGGACGAATTTCCATACTTTCACTCTCTGCAACATATTTACATTATTGTGTAGTGAATTCAGGCGCTGATATGAGTTATCTTTTCCCCCCTCACCCCACCAGCACCCACTCAGTATCCAGACATGTGGAGCAAGGCTGGAAAAGTTCATAACTTGATAAAATTCCTTTTGATAAACTTTCATTTGAAGTTTCATGAAAGTGAAAGAAAAATTCAACAACAGCTGATAGTACTAAAATTTGGCTAACGAAAGTAGAAAAGGAGGAAAAAGAAGAAAAAAGAGTAAGTATTGTGGAAATGTCATGACCAGAGAAAAATGCTAAAAATAATTTTAAACCTATTTTCCCTGCTAAATGCTAGATTCAAAAATTTTCTGCTAAATGCTGAAAAAAAATGCTAGATCTAGCATAAAATATGCTAAATTGATACCATCTAGTAACCTACATAAAGTTGAATTACTAGGAAAATTCTGGCTGATTTTTGAAATAAATCCATGTGGCTGTGTAGTAAGATGCTTGTTTCCTATCCACATGGTTTTGAGTTCAGTGCCACTGTGTGACACCTAGGGCAAGTGTCTTCTTTCTACTATAGCCTTGGGCCAACCAAAGGCTTGTGAGTGGATTTGGTAGACAGGGTGGTTAGTATTAGGAAGGGCATCCAGCCATAAAAACCATGCCAAAAGGGACACTGAAGCCTGGTGTAGTCTTCTACCTAGCCAGCTCCTGTCAAACCATCCAGCCCATGCCAGCATGGAAACCAGACATTAAATGATGATATATGTATGTATATATCTGTTTGTATGTATCTTTGTGTCTGTGTTTGTTCCCCATCACTGCATGACAATCAGTGCTGGTGTGTTTATGTCCCCGTAACTTAGCAGTTCAGCAAAAGAACCGATAGAATAAGTACTAGGCTTGAAATATAAAAAAAGTACTGGAGTTGATTCATTCGAGTAAAAATTCAAGGCGGTGCCCTAGCATGGCTGCAGTCTAATGAGTAAAACAAGTAAAAGATAAGAGATAAATTCTCAACAACAGATAAACATTTGTAAATATAGCAATGAAGCAATATAACCCCCATAGTCCATATCAAGTAAGGTATTACACCTTTCCAAACTTTTTGCTGCTGTATGTAGATATATATATATATACATATGTGTGACCCATCTCCTGAGTACAAGAAGTTTGGCTATTTAGCCAGGTAAATTAAATAACAAATAACAACAAAAAATTCTATCAATTTTATTGTAAAAAATAAATAACATTGATTTATTAAGCAATGTTTATACAATCAGTTTCCAACAGTGATAATGGAAATAAAAATATAAACAAACAACACATGATGTCAAGCCCAATTCTGAGGAAAAGATGAAAGAAATTTCTAATTTCAAAATCATTTTAAGAAAATGGAGAAAGAAAACATAGCGACTTATTTGGATGTTAGCAAATATGTAATATGAGAGTATTTTCATTTGGATGTTAGCAAATATATAAATACTAGAATAGTTTCATTTCTTTAGAGGGTAACTGATGTTATGAAGCTGTACACTTTTTGAGAGACATCAAGTCTAAAGGAATGTTTTACTAGCTTTGGTAGTAGATATTCTAAAAAAAAGTTTAAAGGAATGTTAAGAGTTGCAGCCGATTTTTCATATAAAGTAAATGTTTAAAATATTTCTACATTTCAATTATGGATCATCATAAAGGAAGAGAAAAGCAGATTTTGTACTAACAGAATGTACTATTCTTTGGTTCCATCATTTTCAGGAGTTCTTACGCTTCTTTACAAATAAACAAGCATTTCCAAACTTGTCTGTAACTGCAGAGGAGCACTACCAGAGTGCAGGATGTGCAGACTTGTATACTATAAGTTACTTCATTACATACAAGAACAAGATACAGAGTTGACTCACTTGATTCTTGAAATTGTAGCTATGTTATTGTTTTAGAAAGTATACAAAAGTTGAACCAATTTCATCAGGCTTGAAATGATAGCAGCAAAACATCAAGAAGATAATATTATAAGATACTGTTCTTCCCTCTTACTCTGCTACACTTATGTACTTCACCTGAAGTAATGATGCAACTAGACATAATACTCCTTTCTAGTGATGATCATCACACATTAGTCTCCAGTTTTACTCTCATCAACAGAACTCACCAGAAATGGTATCTGTTGGGTCTGGGGGAAGGTGCAGTACCCACAGCCCTCTGAGATAGATGTTGTTAATGTTCCATTTAAGTGGCTGCAAGTCAACACCTGCAGAAAAGAGATGAGTAGATGGGGAAAGAAGTTCCATGAGATTGATATTCTGGAGAGCGAGTACTGAGTACAGTGGTTAATGTGGAGGCATGGGGGAGGGGGAAGAAGAGATATGAGTGAGTTAGCAGTCCCATAATGGAGATAGCAAGAGACCAGCTAGCTTTGAGAAACATGCCATTTTAGTAGTGGCACTAAAAGCAGAAGACAGCACACTTATAGTTGTAAGATGTTGAAATCAAGAGAATAAAGAATTCTTGGAATTCAATGTAAAATTTTGTAACAGAAATTACTTAATGAAAAATATACAAAACCTCTTCTTGAAAAAAAGCTTGACAAATTTAGTTAGAGTGATGCAAAAAGATATTGGTTGTGAGATGAAACGATATATGTACAAGTGACTTATGAATAATATTTTTACTGGCAATCAGCAATATTTAAAAATTTAAGTCTGTATTTTGTTTTGTTTTACTTCTCTAAATATTTCTTCACATCAAATAATCTCATAATACTGACAGATACGTTTATTGCCCTATGTATGTAGTATCATACAACTGTTACAGTTTGAAGATAATTTGCACACTATTTGGTCAAACTATAATTATGTTTCTATTAAAAGAAAAATATCATTACAAGTTGTTTGGGATTAAAACTACATAAATCAGAATGAATTTCAGAGTTGTAGCCTTCATTCATAAGTTTAACATGACCTTATTACATTTAAAACTCTTTCATAAATATGCTGACTTCAGCTTCCCTTGACACAACCTCCCGAGGATTATAAAAAGTAGCACCAACAGCAAGCAGGTGGAGATGGATTTTCTTACCTTGGCAACTGTTAGTTGTATGTTTTGAGTTGCCGCCCTTGCTTTTTAATTTTTAAGCCTTGTTCAACACTATTTATCTTTCCCTGATGGAGGTAGTCTTGATTAAATTCGTCACCGTCAGCACTTTATTGTGATTAGTTTCCTTCATTAAGGTACGAAAATTTTTGGTTCTATTGAACGGCGACAATATCAATTAATTGGTCTTGCTTAATCTTAACCTTATTTTTTTCTTCAATTTTCATACTTTATAGACCTTTAATTCTATTTTCTCTCTTTAAAAGTTTGTAGCCTATTAAAAAATATGAAATAACTGCAGGTATGGTTATATGGAGACTTTTTTAAAGGAGCAGAAATTTAAGATCATAGAGACAGAGGTCTCTAAATGGAAAGGAAGTGGTTTCTCTCCATTTAGAGACTTCTGTTACAACTAAACAATACAAGACAATTCAATAATTACAAACTTAGCATTAATTCCAATGTTTAAGGATTTAATCTAGAACATTGTTGCTAAACTTTGCCTAACAAAATGAAGGTTGACAGCAACCAAACATCCTACCAGTGCAACAAAAAATATCTCCACTATTGTAGAAACTATCTCCATCAACTGGTTCCAAGGACTAAACCGATTGACAACCAGGCCATTGCTAAGATGGTCATGAATAGAATGCTAACTAAAAATTTTGTGCAACATTCTGTACCAAGCAAGCAAGCACAGTTTCCAGAACTCATAATGTATCCAGGACTGCCATCTCCAACCGAATTTGGTGAACAATTAAAAATAATTTCTTAAGAAGTACTTAAATTCATCAAAAACACACCAAACATTTTATATAGATTTCTGGAAATTAAAATATAAAAATGCTCTTACATTCATTTCTTGGAAGAACTGAATTTCTTTATTGGACTTGCATTTATAGTTTACATGGCTTTAAAAATGGAATTGGGCTGATTTCTCTGCTTAGATTGATCAAGGCAAGTGAGTCATAAAACTGATCTTTAGTTCTGTAGAGAAGAACCATATCAAGAGAACCACCATTGTTATGGTGGATTTAAATAAATTTGCCTGATATATTTATATTAAAACGTATTGGATGTGAGTTTTCTCTAGCTCTTTCTGCAAAACAGTGTCAATTTTACCTCCACCTTTCTATATTGGCAATAGGGCTAAATGGGACTTTTTCAGACAGTCTTTGTAGTTAGTTATCCTTTCTGATGCCAATCCTTTTAGTTGTGTTCTATGACACAGGAAACAGTGTACCTATTCTAAAAAATATTTATCTACCAACCTACCTAGCTACACACATACAAAGTTTTAGCAAAGATTAATTTACCAAGTATGAAGAAATGTTTTTTTTTTCGCATTTTGAAGTTTCATAAACATCAATATCTAATACCAATAAGCTTTTAAAAGTCATACTTGAAGTGAAAAAAAAGTAATCGAATGCTATAATTAATAAACGTGAATAGAAATATAGGCCAGACCTTAAAGACTTCTTATACAAGCTAAGATTAACTTTTGAAAACAAAATCCTTTGCTCAAAAATCTTGCTTTGGTCACCCCTTCTCCAGCTGTTGTTTTATCAGTTTAACATTACTTACCTCTCAGTAACTAAAGTTATGTATTCATTATTGCTTTGTCCTTCAGTAAAAGCACATGGGCAATCAGAAATACTTCCAAGAGAGAGAGTTTAATAAACTCATAAAATTCAATAAGTAACCAATTTCTCTTTATATTTTATTTTTTTTCTTAAGTTTCTGTTTTACCCTTTTTTTTTTAATTTACAATCATTTGGTGTTCTGTTGCTGTTCATTGCCACTGCCATTGGTTTCGGAATTCTTTAATAATCGAAATAATGCAGCTGCTTCTCGGATTCGACTAAATTCTATACAGAAGGTCTGTACTTCAATAAATATGTCCTACCAGAAAGTAAATAGTTTAAAACAAAATAGAAAGAAAAAACCGAATTTAGAATGAATTCAAGACAATATCAAACAGTTTTAGTATTAATATAAACAATCTGGTAAAAAAAAAAAAAAATCAACATTATCTACAGCACCTTAAAATTTGGTGCATAGTGGCATAAAGCAGAGATGAACTTCCATGTCCAGGACACCAATCTACCAAGTAACATTCCCAGACCTAAAATTATTCCCTATGGCTTTGTGAACTAAAGCAGAAAGAGTTAAGTCACTTCTCATAGACAAAAATCAATGAAATGTCTGAAGTAAATCTCAACACATAGCTATAAACTATGGTTTATTGCTACTAGTAGTTCACCTAGCTATAAGCAGGTAGGTCAACTGTTTAACCACTTTACTGTCACTGCTGTCATTTTATTATCAGACTTCCCATGTCAGTAGAAATCAGTAAAACATATCTTGATCCTGTATCAAATTATTCATGAGGAATCTTATCTCACACATACTTCGTCTTTCATACAATGCTGCACAGTCAATGAAATTATACATGGATTTTACAAAATTTTTTCCACCATTTTACATATTTTCCTGTTTGTCTATACTGGATGGTTGTGCAAATTTTGAATTGCTGCAGGGTAAATGAATGTTTTCTGAATAGTAATTTCAATAGTACCATAGAAAACAGGTGTGATTTGTCTAGCTTCTTGTATTTTCATCCAAAATGTGGCAGGGCTGATAAATGTTTAGAGATTTCTCTCTAAATGAAACTACTGGTAGCCTTGATAACCTGCAATAGATGATGGCTATCCAGTCTATTATACAGTACTCAAGCTTAGACAGAGATACTAGTACTGGTAAACTTCACTTAAGTAATTCCATGTTGCATTCTAATTGCACTGAATTTCTATCTTTAACTCTTCCCACTGTTTGTACTTGGTGGTTAGTGGTGGTCTACATATTATCTATATCTATAAGAGAGTTTGTGTGTGTGTGCGTATGTTCCTTATGCATTCCAAAACCGAGTTGCTGATTTTGACGTAAAAAAGATTCAGTAAGTTTTTGACTACTAACTAAACTATATATTTATTCACATATTTGCATTACAAAAATTTAACATGATCATTCTTCTTTTAGTCATCTATCATAAACATTTTATACCACCACCACAACGATGATAACATCACATTTTCTATATGAGTGTGTTTGCGTGTTCGTTACGTATGTTAGGCCGATGACTGACAAGTATATGTGTGTGACGGTGTATGTGTCTGTCAGTATACATACATTTATGCGATGATTGATACACACACACACACACATCTAAAGACAGACACAGACACACCCAGGGACAGAGATAAGCTTGAAGTGTGTGTTAATGTGTGCGTGTGTGTATGTAACTTTACCCCCACCCCCACCCGACAGTGAAAAGCGCTGACTTTGAAAGTTTAGTTTAGTTGTGGCCTGGACTTCAAAAGTACAACAATGTTCACTTTCAAGTATTAACAACATGAAGATTTGGCTGATTTAACAGCACTTTCAATACTTGCAAATACATTTGAAAAAAATGTTATTCTGGTTATTATAACAAATTCGGAAACCTGGCGAAGTAGAAAACCTCAGCGGCTCTTTCAATATAATTACAGAAATGTTATTCCACTCCTCCTAACCAGTTTCAAAATAATGTTTTTTTTTTAACAGTCCTTGTATGCCTCCTATGCTTCTTCATCACTATGGTCATCAACATCGCACAACCTTTTTACTGCGTTAAGTCAGTATTTATTCTACAGCCTATAATGTTACATAGTTAAAAAATAAAGAGTAATGTCAAATTAATTTATATCTTGCTACATACATCCTTCAGCAAATGTTTTAAATTAACGTTCGCAACAGCAGCATCTTTATACACTTTCTATACACTTGGTTCAGCATTTGCTTCAAAATTGTAAAATAAATTATTTTTGTATGAAAAACTGAATTATGACTTCTGAATTTTTTTCAACTTCCACTTTCTTCACCGTGACATTCATTCAATTGTGAATTTTATCACATTCAGTACATGTTCCAAATAAATATTGACGTTCTGTACTTTCTTACATTGGTGGTGGAGGTAAAGAATACGTACACCATCTGCTCTTGGCATAACAAAAACCCTAACCCTAAACACCAGGTGTACATATTCTTTACTTTCGCCACATTGGTGATGCATACTAACTTTTGTTATTTTACCATTTTTTATAGCATGACTATGCTACAGAAAGTATGCTTTGCACCTGTATTGACTACATTTAGTAACTTTTGCGAAATTGGTGACTTCATTTTGTTTCGCTTGAACTTTGTGTTTGTATGTTTGCTGTTTTCACTATTATCAATTTTATGAGTGTGTGTGTGTGTTTCTGCGTTCGTTACATCTATAGTAAACTAGAGTAAAGAATATTTTACACTGTTTTAATGAGCCAACACCTACTCTCCATGCAAATCATAATATTCTCTTTCCTGTTCAAGATAACCTTAACATGTTTCACAGACTCATCCCCCTTATGATGCTCTCTGGTATACTCTTATTCTGTGAAATGGACAAGATGAGTATCATTTCAATATTCCATGGATTGAACAGGAGAGCCAATTACAGATGAATACCAACGGATGTTAAGACCAGAACAATCAAATCAATTAACATGTCAAATAAACTTTTCATTTACATATTTTCTATGTCATCTCAACAACCAGCTATAGTTATTTGAAATACACTTCTCTACAACGACCAGGTTTCATTAGAAAGTGAAAATAGTTTCACACTTTCAATTTCAACCAAAATTACAAAGTGTTGCATTACGAGAATGATGATGTGCGAATGATGAAAGTAACGCTTCTCTGAATTAGTCACATCTGTATTATAATAAAGAAAGCTGTTTATTATCTATTTACCAAATAAACTAGGTTCTGACTTAATAACTCTTCTTTGCAACTAAAATAACGTTGGCAACTAGGTTGGGTCACACAATCTTGAGGTAATTTTCGGACATTTTGATTTGCTTCTCATGTTTCACTTTCATTTGATGCTTTATGCATGCGTAGAATTCTACTCAGACAAACATTTATGAAAATGTACATATAAATATTGTATTAAAATAAGCCACAACCAAAATAATTGCATTAAAAGACATCCATTTCTCTATATGTTATGGTCCATCCCACTACATTTATTATTTCTATTATTACTACTGTTAAAGAATTAAAATTTTTCTTTATATCCTAACACTAAATTATAAAAGTCCTCATTTAGTTTAAATACTTCCTCATTCACTGAGAGGTTAGTAATGTGGGTTATGCATTTTAGGTGATTGCTATTTTTATGAATGTAATTACGCTAGTTACAGTAATGGTTATGATAAAAAATGATATTTATACTAACACTAATAATAATAATATTAATTGAAAGTATAAACCAAAAATAAGTAAAATACCTATGAATAAATA
>NC_068995.1:33909151-33909901 GCF_001194135.2 Octopus bimaculoides
ATATATATGTATGTATATATATAAAAGGCAGGATGTGTGTGTGTGTGTGTGTGTGTACATGAATGTAATTTATGCACGTTCACAAATTAGCACACATGTCGCTCAAATTTTAGGAAGACATTTATCACGACCCTAGCTGTATTTTCATTAAATTATTTTCCCCCGAGGCACCAGTGAATAGCAATAAAAATAATTTTGAACCATAACTTCTAACAATTTTCAAGTCGGAGAAATCCACCATTATTTGCAAACATGAGTTAAGTTCCCTTCTAGCGATGCGTTACTGTTATCTATCGCTCTCAGATTTTTAAAATTTCGTCTTTTTAGTGAGTGATTGACAGACAAAAGAGACAGAAGGGGTTGTTATGTATGTATGCATGTATGTGTGAATGCCTTCAGTCACACACACACACACACACGAACATGTATGCGTACAAAAAACATGTATGCAATAGGTGTACGTATGTATGTGTTACCCGTATATATGTATATATACATATATATATATAATCATCATCATCATCATCATTGCTTAACGTCCGCTTTCCATGCTAGCATGGGTTGGACGATTTGACTGAGGACTGGTGAAACCGGATGGCAACACCAGGCTCCAATCTAATTTGGCAGAGTTTCTACAGCTGGATGCCCTTCCTAACGCCAACCACTCAAGAGTGTAGTGGGTGCTTTTACGTGTCACCCACACGAAAACGGCCACGCTCGAAATGGTGTCTTTTATGTGCCACCCGCACA
>NC_068995.1:33910366-33942567 GCF_001194135.2 Octopus bimaculoides
TAAACCGATTCCTTATAGGACTTCCCACTAAAATTGGCTACACTCCATTTTCAACCATAAATTTTACCAATTTTGATGTATTTTGTTCAAACTTGATACCAGCATTAACTTAGGACTCATGCCAGCATTACTTTGAATGCTTTAAGTTCCCTAAAAACGAAGAAAAAAGAAAAAAAACAACAACACTCAATGAGTGGAAAAAAATCGATAAACTGATTCCTTATGGGATTTCCCAATCAAATTGTCTGCAACTCATTTTCAGCCAAAATTTTACCAATTTCAACGGATTTCACTCAAATTTGATGTCGATGTTACTTAGTTTGGTTGGTTTGAAATAAAGAGCTTGATTAGCTTAATAACCCTAACTTAATCCTGAGCAAAGCCAGGCTATACTGCTAGTATATATATACACACACACACATGCCTCCTGTCTTCCACAACAGAAGTGTTGAGGCTGCATCCTCTGGTGAAGAGGGTTGAACTGCAAGAGTCCTGTGCCAGTGCCACGTAAGAAGCACTTGTGCCAGTGCCAAGTAAGAAGCACTCATGTTGGTGCTACATAGAAGTGCTCATGCCAGTGGAATGTTAAAAGCACCCAGCACACACTGTAAAATGGTTGTTGTTAAGAAGGGCATCCAGCCATAGAAACCAAGCCAAATCAGACTGAAATCTAGTGCAGCTTCCCAACTCTGGTTAAACTGTCTAACCCATATCAGCATGGAAAACGGACATTAAAGGATGATTATGATGATGATGCTACAGCTTCTTAAGCATTACCCTTGAGTTAAGGTGTGTTTTCCCATGAGTGTTTTATTGTATGCATGTGTGTGTGTGTGTGTGTGTGTGTGTGTATATATATATATATATATATATTTGTTTTGGAATAAATCACACAGTGCATGTGTTTTTATTGGCTAAACTGGCAATATGACCATCCCCAAGTACAACAACATATATATATATATACTCTTCTACTCTTTTACTTGTTTCAGTCTTTTGACTGTGGCCATACTGGAGCACCGCCTTTAGTCGAGCAAATCGACCCCAGGACTTATTTTTTGGAAGCTTAGTACTTATTCTATCGGTCTCTTTTGCCAAACCGTTAAGTTAAGGGGACATACACACACCAGCATCGGTTGTCAAGCGATGTTGGGGGGACAAACACAGACATACATATATATATATACATATATACGACAGGCTTCTTTCAGTTTCCGTCTACCAAATCCACTCACAAGGCTTTGGTTGGCCCGAAGCTATAGTAGAAGACACTTGCCCAAGATGCCACGCAGTGGGACTGAACCTGGGACCATGTGGTTGGTAAGCAAGCTACTTAGCACACAGCCACTCCTACGCCTATATATATATATATATATATACACATATATATACATATATATATTTGTGTGTGTGTGTTCATGTCTTGACATTATTTCATACAGTTGTAAACTAGTGTCACTGTTGTACATTGTCATTTGATTCTAATCTTCTGTGGAATCATGACCAGCCAAACAATACCTTGCTAAGACACTGCAGAGGGTTGGTGACAAGAAGCGCATTCTGCCATAGAACATCTATTTCAATGAGTTTCGTCTGACTCTTACAAGCTTGGAAAAGTGAACATTAAAACAAAGAAATCAAAATGTAATACTATAATTACCTTTACATCAATGATCTTGTTGCGAATTAGAGACTGGAGGAAAACACAGACCAACCGAACTAGCCGGTTTTGCATGTAACGATCAGTGATGTTTTCACAGGTTGTGATACAATTTGAAATGTAAAGATGAATGAACTCCGAAGGAAGTTCTACAGCCTGAAATAAGTTAAAAAAAACATGAGTGGTAGAGTGGGGAAAAGGAAGAAGTAAAAGGAATGCTTCAATGTTTGTTTTCTCAACGCTAATAGAATCTGGCTTGGTCAGTAAAAAATGATCTGCATCAGTTTTTATTGATGATACCTTTCTAAATTTTCTGGTTTTATTATTTACTTCAACAATAGTGTTTTTTGGCCAGATTCTACCTTAGACGGCCTGCTATCATATTTTTTAACAATGCAATAAATATCCATCCTCTTGGTATATTCTATGCAAGTCTTCTTTTATGACTTTCAAGCAATATACAAACCGTTTCCTCACTTGTACTCATCCTGCAAGACGATATTATCATCTATTTTTACAAGCAAGTTTACATGTTTTTTTTCTAGTGTATCACCTGATATATTAGCTCTAAATTCCACATGGATCAGCTATTATTTCCACAGGAATCACTTGTTATTTCCACACAGATCAGTTATTACTTCCAAAGGGATCAGCTATTATTTTCAGTGCTCATCTATGGAATAAATCACTCAATTTACTCTTAACAATTATTTTCTCAACAGACATCTGCATTTTCACAAATATTCCCTAACAAGAGACTAGGATTAATTACACCAAAGTTTTTAGCCATTGCTGAGTTTGTAAATCAAATAAATTTATTAGCTACATAAGACAGGCATAAATGTCTGTCATATTTATTCAATTTCACATGGACAGTAAATGAGGAAGTGACTGGATGACAGTTTTGACCATTCATACAATTTCATCAGCAATTACATGACATTTTACTGCCACAGCAAAACTGTTTTTATAGCTACTGTTGTTACTTTGCCTATAACTAAATCAGTTAGACAGATTTGTATTATCTGGTATATTTTCAGTTGTTCTATTACACAAATTATTGACATACCAGCAGTGTGTATTTTTCATACTAAAATTTACTATGGTATATACCCAGAGATTTTTAGCAGTAACTGTGTTCATAAATTAAATAAATTTACTAGAAATATGAGATAAATGTAAAATACATTATATACATGTTAAAATGTATTTAACATTGCTGTATTAAAGTTTCAGGGTAAAACCCAAATTTGGTGATGGCACATGCCTAGCAATTCAATTATTGATGTTTTGAGTACAGCTAGAAATCTTTTTTTGAAAAATGTAAGTAATATCTAATAGCAGTCTGACAATCACACACACACACACACACATATATATATATATATATATATCATCATCATCATCGTTTAACGTCCGCTTTCCATGCTAGCATGGGTTGGACGATCTGACTGAAGACTGGTGAAACCGGATGGCAACACCAGGCTCCAATCTAATTTGGCAGAGTTTCTACAGCTGGATGCCCTTCCTAACGCCAACCACTCAGAGAGTGTAGTGGGTGCTTTTACGTGTCACCCGCACGAAAACGGCCACGCTCGAAATGGTGTCTTTGACGTGCCACCCGCACAAGCCAGTCCAGGGGCACTGGCAACGATCTCACTCGAAAATCCTACGGGAGCCAGTCAGGCGGTACTGGCAACGGCCACGCTCAAAATGGTGCATCTCATGTGCCACCCGCACAAGAGCCAGTCCAGGGTCACTGGCAACGATCTTACTTGGCTTGCCGGGTCTTCTCACGCACAGCACATTTCCAAAGGTCTCGGTATATATATATATGCATGTGTGTGTTACATTGATCTATATTTAATACCATCTCAAAATATGTCTCTCTATCAATTATATGCGACTAAATATATTGATACTATAACTAAAGAACAAACATAAAACTACTGCAAACTATCAACAGTGGTCTGACAATAGGTACAACTGCAACCAAAATTACACATGTCTAGTTCTTTGACCACTGTAGTGTTTTAATTCCATATACCTATACAGCATGGTTAAATGTATTTTAAAATATGGAATTTATCAAGATTTTAAGAACTTTATGGTTTTCTTCCATTTAGCAAAAACTTGTATAGCTAGAAAATTTTTTTGTAAGGATTAAAGTTATGAATTGAAAAAAAAGGTATTATACACATCTAATCTATTCTCATGAATCTTACTTTTTTTCACTTCAAAATTATCAGTGAAATATAATTAGAAGGTCACGGGTGTTAACTGCATCCACCACTTCAAGGAATGATGACTTTGTCTGACACTAGCCCCAGACTCAGCTGCTCTGGCTGACAATACCTCATACAAACTTCTCTCTATAATTCCAGTCCTCAGCTTCCCATGCAAAACAAACGTTAAAGAAGAAACCTTTTCAATCCAAAGTGAAGCCCCTAAGGTGGTCTGGTGTTTAACTCAAAGCTGTTCTGGCAACTCTTGCAGCCAAACAGGTTCCTAAATGTGTTGCTCTACACTTGATTGGATCACACCAATGAGGTTGAGATGGGTATTCTGGTATCAGGGTAAGCCAGGTTTTCAAACATTCAATCTATTCTTGTGTTCTAGAGATGTCACTTCAGTGCCACTGTGACTGCCCCTCCCATTTTGGGTAGCTCCAACTGTAATTGTAGATCTCTTAAGTAATTGAAGAGCTATAGAAAGATTGATAAGGTCTCTAGCTATGTAGTCTTGTGCTTGCTAAGAATATCAGATGTAGATGACTTGTGGAAGTAATTAAATCCTAACTAAGGATTTTTTAGAAGCAAAGTTAGGGTTGGCAGCAAACAAAGTGAGGAATTTAGAGTATAAAGCGCTGTCTCTTTTACTCATTATAATTGATGAGGTGATAACACAAGAGTTTAGGACTAGACATATTTGGAAACTTTATATGCTGAATATCTGTTTCTTATTTCAGAATATTTTGAACACCAGCAGAAAATATTTCAAACTTGTGTCTAAGGCCTAAAGGTCAACAGCATAAAGGCTGAAGTATTAATTAGTAATAGCTGAAACTAAGCAATGAGTACAGCAACCAATTTAGTGTACAGGTAGGAGGGCTCAGTTCTTAGTACCGCCTTATGCATCCAGTACTTGCATCTCACAACCCGGCCATAACAGAGGAATTTAAGATTGGTTGCCTTAGGGAAGTTCTATATGATGACCTCATTCTTACAGCAGAAACTGGAGTAGAATCATAAAAGAAATTCCAGGTGTGGTAGCAAAACCTGAAATCAAATGGCCTTTAAGTTAACATACCAAAGACCAAAGTTCTAGTAAGCAGGAAATAGACATGACTCAATTCTATTCAAGGAATTGGTCCTGTTTGACATATAGGAAAGGTGTAAGTAGAAATTCCATATGATGTGCCCAGTGCAAGCTATGGACACACAAGAAGTGCAGTAGATTTACAGGAAGGTTAACAGAAAAAGTAGACTTAGTATGTGGCAAATGTGAGAGTGCAATAAATACTAAGAACAAGGGAAACAGATTTTCTTGAATATCCAGGAGGATCCATAGAGATAGTAGACAGATTCTGTTACTTAGGTGACCTAACTAGCCATGTAGGAGGATATTCTGAAAGTATAGTCGCTAGAATAAGAATAGGATAAAGAAAGTTTAAAGAGCAACCTCTGTTGGTAACAAAAAGTCTGTCACTCTGTGAACGACAGTGTATGATGCTTGTGTATGAACAGCAATGTGAGATGCAAGCACTGAATGCAGAGGCCAGGTGAAAACTAGTAAAAAGAATAAGGCTAGTATGCTCTATTGGATGTGCAATGTCAATGTGCATATACAAAAAAGTACAAGTGTGTTGAGAGAGAAATTGGGCAAAAGAGGAATTACAATTAGTGTGAGAGAAAGAGAATGGAGTGGATACAGGCAGGAGGAAAAAGACTGAGCGAAAGACTAAGGAAGATGTAGCACAGTACGTTCCAGGATGACATGACAGAGATGGGAGTCAGCCTGAGTGGAGCTAAGAGGAAAGCGGGCAATCAAGATGTTTGGAGAAGGCTCATTGCCCATTGTGCTGAAAGCACTGGAGATGCTAAGTACTATGAGGGTAAGAGAAAAAACTGTACTGATAAAATCAATTGATATATATTGACAGATGTCCGTAAAGTGCTGCGCTTTACAGATCTCCAATTGGTACAAAATCAATTCAAGTAGTGACTTGCAATACTGCACACCATATCACAATGCTACTGAAAAAAGTGGATGTTAATGGTGATGAGATTAAAAATTGTAATTGTGAACCACTAATAGAAGGACCATGAATCCTAAATTCAGAAAATTTACAGGGCACCAGTGTTCAAATTTTAATCTTACACAAAGAAAAATGGTTTTTATTATTACAATCACAAGAGAAAGGATGGCAGCAGAACCAACTGAACATCAGATTAAATATCTGAGTTCAAATTCCACTTGGGTTGACTTACATCCTTCCAGAGTTTATATAATAGGTACCAGGGAAATACTGAGTGGGTTGGTGCAATTGACTAAATTCCTCTTCAAAAATGTGTGGTCTTATGTGCATGTGAGAAACCACTGTTATATTTGTTATTTATTTTCTCAGTAACTATTCCCTTATACTAATAATATACATTTTTATCAAACTAATCTGTAAACAATAACCTTTTTTTATGAACTTACCCATGATTATGATGCAAGTCAAAGTTAATTACTTTCCACATGGTCCTATTCCAAGCTCTCCTTCATTGCCTATGCTCACTTATTTTAAAACAAAGTCAACAAATATTAAGTGTGTCCAAGCTGAACTATTATACAATTTCTTTTTAATCTATTGACTGTATATGTTTTGTATAGCTGACATGTAAATTGTTAAAAAATTAAATGAAATTATGAAAGAGTTAAATAACAAAACAGTGATACTTACTGATGTTAATCTGTTTACAACTTCCATAGAATGAAGAGACATTTCCATGCTTACAAGGACAGAAAAATACCTAAAATTAAAAAAATACAACACACAATAAAATTATAATTCCATTAAAATATGAATAGAAGACCTCAAGAATAAAAGTTACCATGAAGTATTGGTACATAAACTTGTTTATTAATTCATCCCAATTCATTGTTGTTACTTGTGAAAAAAAAAAGTACTGGGGGTCAATTTATTCAACTAAAACCTTAAAGGCAAGGACCCAACATGGCCACAGTCCAATGACTGAAACAAGTAAAAGATATGTAGTCAAAGAAAATATTTTATAACAATTTAGATTTTCTGCTCACTGACCAATGATGAGAAATGATATTAAAAATTCAGTGTTGTACCCCTACGAAATGTAGGTTGAAAAAAGAAAATGGTTACAAACAATGAAGAAAGATGGGAGTGAATTTTATTAAATATTTAGCATAAATTAAGAAACAAATTGAGTTGAAATTCTATTCAAAATACTTAATGTTGTTTACATGAGAGAAACATAACATAATCAAAGGTGAATAAATAAATATGTCAGTCATACACAGACAGATCCATCTAAAGACATAAGGGATTACTTAAGTAAAGTATTCAACTGGTCAGTCAAAACAGACACTGGAGCTCAATGTAGTCTCTGACCTATCAAACCATCCAACTCGTGCCAGTATAGAATATGAATGCTAAATGAGGATGATGATGAAGGTCAACATTTATTTAATTGCGTCTACAGTTGCTATGGTTAGAATTATCACCAGATTAAACCATCCAATAACAAAGTACTATTAAATGTGCTGATATTAGGTTCACAATACAGTATTCTAATTTATATTATTGTATTATTATGGGATAAAGGATTGAAGGCTGATCTCAAAATGCTGAGCCTTATGAAGGAGATGACAGAGGACTGAGGTGTGGTGCCTTGCTGTACTTCAGATCTGCGCACCACAAGAGAGTTGAGATCCTAAAACCAAGGTGCCATGTAAAAAAGCACTAGTGATGGTGCCATGTAAAAGGCACCCAGTACACTCTGTAAAGTTGACATTAGGAAGAGCATCCAGCTGTAGGAACCAAGCCAAAACAGAATATGGAACCTGGTATGGAACCTGGTGTGGTCCTTGGCCTTGCCAGTTCTTATCAAGCCATCCAACCCATGCCAACATGAAAACAGACATCAAATGTTGATGATGATTGATGACAATTGTATTATTACATGTTATATTACTGTTTTATCATTATGCTATTCTTATCAAAAGATGAGCATTATTACTATTATAGCTTTTATTTTTCATTGTCTCCACATTTCCAGCTATTTATTATTGCATTTCTACACAATCACAAATTAAAGAAAATTAAATTTTGGAAGAACAAAAATTAATTTTGTAGTTAAATTACAATAAACTTACTCAGTAATTTGATTTGATTCCATTAGTTTAAGTAGGACTTCAATGGCCACTATTGGGTTGTTTTCCACCAGATCTGGAAGCTGAAACAAGAGCCAGAATATAAAAATAGAATTTTGAAAGATCACAGAAAAACTACTCTGTCAAATGTAATGCTTATTCATTCATATTGTTTTGAATTAGTCATGCATTATCTCAGTTTTGAGATTTTAATGAGATTATATATTTTTAGAATGACATTGTAGGGTAGGTGTGAGAAACCAGATCTGACTGGTTTGTAGATAGAACAGGTAGAATAATCAGGCCATATATTGCCAGTTTAAATGCTAAGAGGTGGAAGCACCACTACCACCCGCGATATTATCAGCAACCTCTACAGTCATTAAGTAACAGGAATATAAATAGTTTGATATCATTATATCCTGCCTCAGTCAGCTTAGTTTTTTTTCTCTTTCTAGTAGGCATAAGGTATCAGTCAAATACTGTGGTGGATTTACTCAACTATAGACTTTCAGTAGCATTCTCCTAATCTTTGCTTGATTATAAAGTTGTTACTCCATAGAATTTCTTTACAATACAGTAATCCACATATATACAATGATTATGTCCAAAGCGATTACATCATTGGGTAAATATACAGGGGCTGGACAAAATAATGGAAACACCTTAAAATTTCAAACAAATTTATTTTAATATGGGGTAGGACCGTTTTTGGCAGTAATTACAGCTTGAATTCTATAGGTATGGACTTGTACAAAGTTTGAATTGTTTCCAAAGGAATTTTTGTCCATTCTTCAGCTAAAACAGTCTCCAGTTCTTGTAGTGGTGATGGTGGAGGATATCGACTCCTTACTTGTTTTTCTAAAATGCACCACAAATATTCAATAATACTAAGATCTGGGGACTGTGGTGGCCAGATAAGATGTTCAACTTCACTAGAATGTTCCTCGTGCCATTCAGTAACAACTTTAGCTGTGTGAATTGGTGCATTATCATCCTGAAAGATTGCGTTTCCCTCGGAAAAAGTTCCACAACCATAGGATGAATTTGATCAGATAAAATGCTTATAGTTCTGCTATGAAGGGAAACCATTGGGCAGGAGGATTTCCAAGATATAGCCACCCCACCCCCAGATCATCACAGATCCTCCTCCATGTTTAACAGTTGGAAGAAGGCAGTCAGGGTCAAATGCTTCTTTTGGCTGTCTTCACACGTATACTTGGCCGGTGGTCGGAAATAGGGTAAAGAATGTCTTAATTGCTGAGTCACTACCAGAACTAGAGGAGAAGATTCAAGTGTGGACACATAAGAGGTGCAACAATATCAAAGGAAGACAAACTGGGAAGATAGTTTTTGTATGTGGCAAATGCTCAGGTGCTATAAACACTGAAAATGTGCAGAGAACAGCTTCTATCACATTCCAGGGAGAAAAATTACGTGCTGCTGGCACATAAAAAGCACCATTCGAGTGTGATTGTTGCTAGCATCGCCTTACTGGCACATGTGTCGGTGGCACGTGAAAAACAACATTTGAGTATGGTCATTGCTAGTGCTGCCGGACTGGCACCCATGCAGGTGGCACGTAAAAAACACCTTTTGTGTGTGGTCGTTGCCAGTACCGTCTGACTGGCTCGCATGCTGGTACCATGTAAAAGCACCCACTACACTCTCAGAGTGGTTGGTGTTAGGAAGAGCATCTAGCTGTAGAAACTTTGTCAGATCAGATTGAGCGTGGTGCAGCCTCTGGCTCACCAGTCCTCAGTCAAACTCTCCAACCCATGCCAGCATGGAAAGCAGATGTTAAACGACGACGACGATGTCCAAAAAAATAACATTCTTCCACCGCTCTAGGGACCAATTCTGTAGGTTCTTATTGCACTCTAAACGCTTTGCAATGTTTGTTTTTGAAAGTAGTGGTTTTCTAATTGCAGCCCTCCCATGAAATCTGGCTTTGTGCAGCTCCCGGTGAACAGTTCTTGTCGAAATTGAGTTCTCAAGGTGGTCATTAAACTCTGAAGTAATTTTGGGAGCTGTACTTTTGTGATCCTTTCTAACAATTCACATAAGAGTACGACGGTCCCTATCTGAAAGCTTTGGTTTTCTTCCAGAGTTTTGTTTCGATGAGGGTTTTTCCCTCTTTCTCAAAGGCTGTCATTACTTTTGAGACAGTACTTCTTGATACACCAAACATTTTGGCTGTTTTTGTTACTCTAGCGCCTGCCATATGAGCACCAATAATTTGACCACTTTGAAAGTCCGATAGATCTGTCATTTTAATGAATTTTCATTACCTTTTTCTGATGATATCTGAAAAGAAACAGCAATTCTAGCAAAACATATTAAGCAACACTAATAATAAATAAAAAAAACATAAAAATAAACAAGCTTTTGATGGTTTTATAGATATTTCAAAATTATGATGCTATGATGTGAGGTGTTTCCATTATTTTGTCCAACCCCTGTATGTATATGACAAGGATGTCCCATCAAGTAAGCTGGTGGTAAATGTGGAATTATAGATTTCCCTCAAAACTACATCACATACCTTAGTTGGAGTCAAACCAATGTGGTAAACTAACTTAGGGTCCTTTTCTAATTCATCCATTAATTGCTGCTGTTGCTGTAAAGTTAAAGAACTTTTCAGTGCCAAGCTCATGAGGCATCGTACTTCAGTTCCAGCTGTACTACTTGAACACATTGTTGTATCCCAGGCAGGAGTATAGTCAGCTTCAAAAGGATTCATCCAGACAAGCTTAAAAACAAAAATAAACCAACAAACTTAAGATACAAGGGAGCAGCTTAATTATTCAAAGGTGCAAAACGAGAAGGCAAAAACCAATTCATTAAATACTTCTAAGTTCTGTAACTATACACATTATGAACAATTGTAACAATATAACCTATTGCCAGTGAGGCAACCAATCTAAGATTATATTTAACACTCATAACCTCTAATATAAAAAACAATTTAGCTATAGATCTTTATAGATTTTCTAATGAATTAAAGTAAAGGAGAAAATGACTATACTTATAATAGAAGAGGCTGGAGACAATTATTTAAAGAAATCTTGGTTTTGATGTAATTGTAGATATTATTAACTGCTGAGGTATTAGAAAGAGTAATAAATACTGGTGTATTATATATATTCTCACCTTGGATTTCATGTTTGATTAGAAATGTTTACATATTTTTTTTAATAATTTTTGTTTTTGATCTGAAGGCCTTATCAGAACTAGAGGTGAAAAGAATTGATGTTCAGTTTGAATTCCCGCAGGTTATTACTATTAGGTAATACATGTACAAGTAGTGAGTTTCGGACGACTGAAGACTTAGATGTTAAGGATAGGAAAGTGCTTTTTTTTTCTTTTACTGATTAGTCAGAAAGGAAGAGCAGTACCCATGACCCTTCACAAGGCTCCACCACAACTAAAACTGATTTCAAATGATTGCAACAGAATGAACTTTGATAAAGTCATCCAAGGACCAGTGGTGGCATTAAACTGGGTAATGGATTAAGTTTACTACCCAAGCAGGCCATGGTGGGATTTGAAAACAGAACAAATATGCAAGACATCTTGTTCAACACCCTCATGATACTACCAATCCCCCACCCTGAACTTTATTTACCAATCTTGGGATGACAAAAGGTAAAGCTAACTTCTGTGGGACTTGAACTCAGAGAGCAAGAAGCTGGCATAACTCCCACAAGGCATTTCATTTGATGCTCTAACAACTCTACTGATTTACTGCTGATGCAGGATTGGGGCGGGGTCAAGATAAAATAGGAATTAAATGAAGAGAGACAAAATTAAATAATAACACTAAGGTAACAATTATCAATAGCTGCTGATGTTATTTAACCCAAGTTTAGCCGAGATTTAGTAAACCTACAATCAAAGGCATTCTAGCCATGACCATCCAATTTTTTTTCTCCAGCATATCTAGAATTACATTATTCAATTATCCTTCTTTCTTAAAATGGAAGGCTGTGATTTGAAAGAAATTTGGTTGCTATTTCTTATAGACCATGCATCCATGAGATTTCAGGCCCTGAATGCTTGCAACAGGTATCAGCTGGTGGTGTTACAAATTGGGAATTGGATTAAGTTTTCTCTACAATAGCAGTAATTGCTTCACCCCCACCTTTTGATTGGTTTCCATACAGTTTCTATCTGTCAAATTTCATTCACAAAGTACTGGTTTGATCCAAGGCTATAACTGAAGGCACTTACTGAAAGTGTTGCAAACCTGAAGCCAGCTTGAAGTGAACTCTTTAACCACAGCTATGCCTACACTCATATTGGGATAGGGACTCACATGCTAGGACCTAATCGACTTGTTATTCTATAAAGTAATAATTCTTCTCGCTGAATTAGATGACATGATATTTAAACTACCAATGAAAGAAATACAGTAACCGTAAACAACCTCACCTCATCTTCAGCAATATGCAATGGTGGTGCAAGTCTGATAAATTCTGGTCTCATACAATTCTCTACAGGTGGGTTGGGACCTGTTAGCAAGGCTTCAATTGTTTGCCTTTGAACATCTTGATTTACTAAGCCAGGTTTTCCAAATTGTTCAAAACTAATGTAAAAAAAATATTTAGAAAACATAAACAAACAGAATATTATACAAGCAACCACTACCACCACCACCTTGTGTATATGGTAACCTCAGACTGTTGGATTTGTAAAGACTGACCCCTAATTTCTGGAAACAGTCTGTAATTTTGCTCTTATAGAAGACGGTTGAATAAATTTTTGGTGTTTTAACTGAAATCATAGTTAGCAATCTCAGAAACTATAATCAAGATATACATATACATACACATACACACACACACACATATGCATATATATCTATACCTATATATATGTATACCTACACATGTACAGGGTGTTTGGGCTAAATTTGACAATTTTTTACGTCTCCTTTTTTTTTTAAGAACAGTCAAATGCATTGGGGAGCATAAAGATTAAAGTTGCAGTTGAGAAAAAGCTAGGTGACACAGAGGAGTGGAAACCATCTGTATATTGGGAAAGAGTTATCTGCATCATGATGGCTTGCACCAGGTATCAAGTTGCTGACATAATGACTGCTGTTCAATGCTTTGTGAACATTGTAAAGGTTAGAAGACATGACATGGACATTATGGAAATCAAGTTCTCCCACACTATCTGCGGGTGTGTCTTCAGAGGGGATGACATCATGCCACCCTACATCTTTCAACAAGGCCTTAGGCTCAACTGAGATGGCTATGTGAAGCTGTTGGAGACTGTCGTCAAACCCTGGCTGGAGAGGGTTGCTGCTGGAAGGCATACATATATACAGCTTAGACTGTATTGTGAAAAAGGCCATCTACTGACATAGAGTTGCAGTCTTTTCACTTTGCCTTTCAACTACTACCATAGTACCTTCTGTTTCTTAGAGCTGACTGGATTTGTTCCATTTTCATAAAGGAGAGCTCATCTCACTTGTATCTCATCCTTTTTTTTCATCCATATAGTGACTACATACTACTGTTTACATATCTGCTCACTGCAACACTAGGTCATGGACATAGCGTTTCCATTTACTGCCTCCTCTTTGAACTAGTACCTTTTGAATACCAATTATTTGCATTGAGTACACAATATCAGATTCCTACCTACACCCTTCTGACATTCTATTTAAAGCAAGAAAATATACTTACCTCGTTGGTTTGCTATCAGGATCTGGAACAATTGATGGCATAGAAGATTTACTGATTGCAGGTAATTCAGACTGTTTTTCAGCCAGAGTAATTTGTAGAGAAGTTATGTCCATTGTCTATAAAGATGGAGGAAATAATTAGCTACAGTTCTAAGTAACTAATTACTGGTATGCATTCTAAAACAAGGTGTACCAGATATTATAAGGTATAAGTGGACGTAAAATAACACATATATGTTGAAGTTATGGTTTGAAATGAACCTGCCGTGTGTAGTTGGTGAACAATGAGTGTAAGGGAAACTAATGGAAGTATTGTTCACATAAATGTCAAGTAAAAAAAAAATATAGGTCTGCTTGATGTGGGCTGACCAGAGACTAAACAAAGCAGCTTAATCCATGTAAAGGCTAAACGTTTTAATAAACTTTATCAACATTTCACAGCAGAGATGACAGTGATGAGGATAGCATTGCTGACAAAAATAACAACAAATGTTAAGTTCTTAGGCAATGAGAAAGCTTTTATACAGTCACTTGATTCACTAGAAGCAGAAGCCAAGTCTTCCTACCTTCTTAAACACAGGACATATTGGTCAATGTAGTGTTTGATATACAAAAAGACAAGATGGTTACAACTGGAACACCTTTGTTCATAGGTCTGCTTCATCAACATCAACAACAAATATTAGTCATAACTAATGTTGGCTGAGTGGTCAATCGATGCAAGAGGAAATAGGTGTCATTGCTTTAAATAATCAATTTAAACACTTTTGCTCTGAGCCATTACTCAGAGAGAAAGTCTCTATATCATTGCTCAGTCTGAGAGAAGTAACTGCTAAATCTCCTCAAATCTTCCACATCACTTATCATTTTGCAAAAAGGAAGGACACATAGGATTATATATTCCTAAACATCTCTAAAAATGATAGGATGGTCCTGGTTGGAATGCTTTTTATAATAGGTTTCTATTATCATTGCTGGTCAGGAGCCTAACAACAGCCCTTCTGATAGTCATAGTTACTGATACTTCTCTAACAATGCACGAAACCCACAGCTCAACAGTTGAATTATATTTGCATATTAGAGATGATTCTGAAATAATGTGGTAGATTTGAATAAACAATTCAAAGTACTACAACAAGGTTTGTTTCTTGGGCTTTTTTCTAATTGAAATCAATATTTCTAAAAAGTCTACACACAATTTAAACAATGTTCAGTTTCCACTAAAACACATGCTGCCAGAAGCGAGTCATGTTTTAGAGCTCAGTTTCAAAATCTTAGGTAGACCCAGGAAGACATGGGGTGAGATGGTGAAGCATGATCTTTGGATGTTGAGTCTCATGGAGGTGATGAGAAGTGATCAAAAGCTTTGGTAATTTGCTGTGCTTGAGAAGACTCATCAAGCCCAATGAAATTGTAGTTGTGGCCAGTGCTGGTGACACATAAAAGGCACCTGTGCTGGTGACATGTAAAAGGTACCTACTACACTCTTGGAGTGGTCGGCATTAGGGAGGGCATCTAACTGTAGAAATCAAGCTAAAACCAATTGGAGCCTGGTGCAGCTTACCAGTTCCAGTCAAACTGTCTTACTCATGCTAGCATGGAAAACAGATGTTAAATGATGATGATGATGGTGGTGGTAGTAAAGCAAAATGTGTAGCTCCTACTAGCTTTAATGTATACCCACTGCTCTTGTGCAAAATCAGCTATTGCTGAAGGTAGGATATGGAAAGTTAGCTCAAATTTTCCTTTCATAAGGAAGTGCAAGATTTGAATGGTATTATTTCTTGAGGTCACACTGGAGATAGATTTAATGCATATAAGTTCAGGTATATAATCAAAGAGTGTTTTCAGTTAGTTACATGTTAACATTCTTTAACTGGTTGGCTACTAGTTACTTGATCATCAACATTTTACATCTGTTTATCTATGCTGCTACAGGTTGGATGTTTTTTTTTTTGTGGGGGCAATCTTTTATGGTTGAATGTCTTTCCTGTCACCATTTCTTTTAACCTTCCTTAATGACATGCAAGGATACCATATATTTAATCTAAGACTGGAATAATATGGTAAATTAAGTATTGTATGAGGTACTCAGTGAAAGTGGCAGATTATTTTACAATGATGGATGTAGAGGCTTCTTCATTATAAAAATTAAGAACACTTAGGAAGAATATTGGTTTCAGGTTTAGGAATATTGGTTTCAAATTTTAGCACAATGCCAGCAGTTTTGGGAGATTAAATTGACCTCAGTGCTCAACTGGTACTTATTTTCTTGACCCCAAAAGGATGAAAGGCAAAGTCAACCTCGGCAGAATTTGAAATCAGATGGATGATATGCCACTAGGCATCTTGTTAATGATTCTGCTAGTTTGCTGTCTTACATTTAGGAAGACTATTAAAGGGTAAAGACCTCCTTCGGTCATGAACGATCATGGGATTGCACCTAGAAAGTTCCCCTCCGAAGCACAAGTCTGGGCAAGGTTATTTATGGAAGATCAGCAGTTGCCCATGCATACCAGTCTCCCTCTCCATACCACCAAAGTTATCCAAGGGAAAGGTAAAGGCTGATACAGCTTGACACCAGTGACATTGCGACTCATTTCTACAGCTGAATGAACTGGAACAACATGAAATAAAGTGTCTTGCTCAAGAACATAACACAAAGGCCAGTCCAGAAATCGAATTTACTACCTCATGATTGTGAGCCTGATGCTCTAACCACTGAACCATGCGTTTTCAGGAAGAATATTAAAAAAAAAAAATGGTTTAGTGAGAGTATTAAATTTTCTTAAAAAATAAACATGACCATGTCAATGTATTTTAGAAACTGCAACAAAATTTTACTAACCTGAGCATTATTGACATCCATTTGAATAACTTGTAAAGGAGTTTTCTTAAACATCTGTAAGAGACATTTAAATAGATATTCTTCTGGAAACAATATTTAACAAAATAAAAAGAACACAAAAACATAAATGCAAATATTAAAATTTGCTTCTTCAAACCTTCATCATAATCATTTAACATGTTATCTATGCTGGCATGGGTTAGATGGTTTTGACAAGCACCATGTCTGTTTTGGTATGGTTTCTACAGCTGGATGCTCTTCCTAATGCCAACCACTTTAGAGTGTGGGTGTCTTTTACACAGCACCAGCACAGGTGCTTTTACATGGCATTGGCACAGGTGTTTTTTACATGGCACCAGCACCTACAAGACTGCAAGATTGGGAACACTCAGCTGAAGAGGGACGCAGGAGACATGCCTGTATGCAAGGACAACTTTAATTTTACTTAGCTTGACGTGTCTTCTCAAGCACAGCAAACAGTCAGGAATTTCGGTCCCTTGTCATCCCTTCTTTGTGGCCTAATGTCTGAAGATCCTTTCTCACCACTTTGTCCCATGTCTTCCTGGGTCTACCTCTTCCACTTGTTCCCTCCACAATTAGAGATAGGGCACCTCATTTATGCATATTGAATTTCTAGTAAAATTTTGAAATTTATAAGCAAGTGACTTATTAGTTGCTTGCAACTGAGCTGTTGGTATTTCATTTGTGCATCCCATAGAGCAGCAGAGTATATTACATCTGTTATCTATTACTGTTGGGCTTCTTGCTCATAAATAAACTCAAACCTAATTTCAGCCACCATGGGCTCTAGGAAAGATACTAACCTCAGACTGTTTGGTTGGCAATAGGGTACATGGCTAAGCAGTTTGTGGTAGAAAAGGCATCCAGCTTTAAGAACTTTTGCTCTAATAATTAGCAAATATCTAAATTTGTAATCTATTCTCTGGTCTTAGTATAAAAAAATACATACTAAACTGAGAAAATAATAATGTTGTTAATAATAATAATAATCATCCTTTAACATCCATTTTCCATGCTGGCATGGGTTGGACAGTTTAACCCAGAGTTAGCAAGCTGGGAAACTGCACCAGGTCCCAGTCTGATTTGGCTTGGTTTCTACAGCTGGATCCCTTCCTAACACTAAACACTTTACAGTGTGTGCTGCTGCTGTGGATTTCAGGGTTTATGACTACAAGACCGCTATAGTGTGTGCAACAACAACAAAACCCATCACCTTTACTTCTATATTTTTGAAGGAAGATACATTAAACTGTTTACTGAAACAGATATGGTTGTTGTTTAATTGCCAACTAAATAAATGCACACACAGTTAATTATTCACTTCTTCGCATCTCAATAGAGAATTGATAAAATTACTTAAAATAATACAGTTAATAATTAATTTCTAATGTACAAGTTTATTTGTTTTAAAGTCTGTAAAACATAGCAATAGTGAAAAAATAATGATTTTATATATTGCCATAAAACTACAAATTATAGCTGAGTGGTAGAGATGAGTGAACTGATGCCAGTATGCATATTGGATATGGTTATGCTGAATGAAAGCATGACCATAAGAACTAGTGGAATTATGGTTTATTGTTCTCTTGTCCAATGTAAGAACACAATCATTGCTGTGACAACAAGTAACATAAATAAATGATATTTTACCTCTTTAACAGGGCTGCTTATGAGCTGGCAAAGGAAATATCGTTCTGAAGCAGAAATTGGAGAGATTGCCCAATGAAGATCATTTTGTCCAACATCTTGGTTTTCAGGTGTTGCTTTCTGGAGAGAATATAAGAGCATAGTATGATCATTATCAAGTACTGGCTATATTCCATGCTGGCATGGGTTGGACCATTATCATTAAGTTAAATATGTATTTAGAAACACAAATGCATAAACTAAATGAAAGCTAACAAAGAACTATTATTGCACTAGAAAAAAAATTGAAAAAAAAAAATTACTTTACCAGAAGATGGACAAATACTGGTGCAAAAGGATTATTAGCTGCTGGCTCATTTCTGTACATTTCATATAAAAGAAATATTGCAGCTAGTTTCTGTGTGGGGTTTGGAAGTAGGTCTCTGTTTTGTAGGAGCAACACCTGAAAATAAAATTTGTTCACATAATGAGAAGTTCTGATGCTCAACCCTAAAACAAATAAAAACAGAATGATAATTTTTAGAACCATTTTAAATGAATATTTTTCTTATTAATAATTTTTTAATTCCAGAAAATTGCCTACAGATAATTCCATTCTCTAATATAATTGAAATATCTTTTCAAATCTGTGTATATATACAAGATGACAGGCAGTAAATAAGCAAGAAATATTTATCTTTTATCTTTTGCTTGTTTCAGTTATTTGACTGACTGTGGTGATGCTGAAGCATCATTTTGAAGGGTTTTTAATCAAACAAATCAACCCCAGGGCCTTTTTTCAAAAGCCTAGAACTTATTCTATTGGTCTCTTTTGCCGAACCGATAAGTTATGGAGACATAAACACACCAACACTGTTTGTCAAGCGGTGATGGGGGAACAAACACAGATATATATATATATACAAAGGGCTTCCTTCAGTTTCTGCCTACCAAATCCACTGACAAGGCTTTGGTCGGCCCAAGGCTGTAGTAGAAGTCACTTGCCCAAGGTGCCATGCAGTGGGACTGAACCTAGAACCATATGGTTGAGAAGCAAGTTTCTTACCACACAGCCACCAGTATATTGTATCTAGTTAATTTACAAATTAGATGTTGTGCACCAGATATTGGATCTCCAAGCAATATCTGTACAAACAGATATTGCTAGATCTTAAATCTACTGGAGTAGAAAGAACAATATTTTTTTAAAGTTCTGGCTAATGAACAATGAGCTCAGATCTCACTTATAAGAATAACACTTAGCTATGTTTGCTTAAGTATTCAAATATAATTAAGATATCATTTCTCCTATTATCATTAGGTGTGTTATTTATCAAAATGAATTTTAATTTCATAGAAAGAAATGAGTTACTTCTTTGTTAAGTAGAAGATACAAGTAAATTTCCCACTATGCAACTCTGTAGATCACATACTGGTTATGTTTCCTATCTTATGTGAAGCAGTTAAAGTTGGAAAATTTTAGAAGTGGACTGGGAACTCATGTTGTAGCCTTGTGTCATCTGATACAACATATAACTACAAACAACTGAAAATTTCTACTGGATTATAAAACTAGAACACTGGCTGTGACAGTTTTCTCTTAGACTATATTCTATATTTAATCATTCAGTGTTTGTTGTTGTAGATGTTGTGTTCCTCAGGTCAGCTCAGTCTAAACATTTTTAAGATAAAAGCATTCTACCTGTGACTATCTCATCATCTTTGAAAATAACAGAGGGGAAATTTAGCTGTTGGCTGCTATTTCTAGCAGGGTGTTGAGTGCAGTATCACAGCTCGGCTGCTCCATTCACTTTGAGATTTAGGTGGCTGCACAGAAATAGATACGGTAGACAAAGTTATATGTGTAAATCTGTGTGTAGGTTTTCTTTTAAATCATTTTGTCTGTGTGATGTGTGTGTTAGTGCCCTGAAATTGTGTACATGCAGGTATGGCTGTGTGGTAAGAAGTTTGCTTCCCAACCATTTGGTTATGGGTTCAGTATCAATGCATAGCATCTTGGACAAGTGTGCTCTATAGCCTCAGGCCAACCAAAGCCTTGTGAGTGAATTTGGTAGATAGAAACTGAAAGATAACCATTGTGTATGTGTGTATACACACATAGGAGTGGCTGTGTGGCAAGTAGCTTGCTTACCAACGACATGGTTCCGGGTTCAATCCCACTGCGTGGCACCTTGGGCAAGTGTCTTCTACTATAGCCTCGGGCCAACCAAAGCCTTGTGAGTGGATTTGGTAGACGGAAACTGAAAGAAGCCCGTCGTATATATGTATTATATATATATATGTATGTGTGTCTGTGTTTGTCCCCCAACATCGCTTGGCAACTGATGCTGGTGTGTTTACGTCCCTGTAACTTAGCGGTTCAGCAAAAGAGACCGATAAAATAAGTACTAGGCTTACAAAGAATAAGTCCTGGGGTCGATTTGCTCGACTAAAGACGGTGCTCCAAGCATGGCCACAGTCAAATGACTGAAACAAGTAAAAGAGTAAAAGAGAGTAAAGAGTATATATATATATATATATATAGGTATGTGTCTTTGTGTCTGTATTTGTCCACTACCACTTGATAACCAGTGTTGGTATCTTTACATCTCTGTAAATTAGTGGTTCGGCAAAGAGAGCAATAGAATAAGTACCAGGCTTAAAAAAGTACTGGGGTCGATTCATTCGATTAACAATTCTTCAAGGTGGTGCCCAGCATGGCCACAGTCTAATGACTGAAACAAGTAAAAGATAAAAGATTACTGTAGTACTGAGATTAAATCAATAGAGGGAACAACTGGAAAAATCTACTGATTTTGAATGGCGTTGGTAATGTGAGCAAGGTCTAGCTATTTACAAATGGCGACCCATATAATTACAGTAATTGTATGAGTTTGAAAAGATTAAATGTAGGAATCCTGTCCCTCCAGATCATCTCTGAACTTTAATTTCATTGAGAAGATTGTACATTTGTTTTAGACTGTTTGCAATTTATTGTAACCTGCAACAGAACAATTCTGAGGTAAGAGTAGCAGAGTACATGATAGTAATGATGTAGTGTTTTGCAAGTGAGTGTTTATGGAGCATCTCTTTTAGCTTTAGTTACACGAGAAGACCCACCCACCACAACTGAATTGAGATCCTAAAACCAAGGTGTTATGTAAAGAGCATTGGTGTAGGTGCTGGTGTCACATTAAAAGCACAGGTATTGGTGCCATGTAAAAAGCACTGGTGATGGTGCCACATAAAAAGCACCCAGTACACTCTATAAAGTGGTTGGTGTTAGAAAGGGCATCCAGCTGTAGAAACCGAGCCATAATAAATTATGGAACCTGGTGTGACCCCTGACCATGCCAGTTCCTGTCTAGCTGTCCAACTCATGACAGCATGGAAAAATCGACATTTATGAACTGAATTAACTTCTACCATTTGTGCTTATTTGTAATTCCAGAAATTTTTTTTGCAATATTTACTTACCAAGGCCATTCCAACTTTGAAGTGATCAGCTTTTTGAAAATAATGATGAAATGTTGAAGCTAAATTATCAAATGTCTGTGACTTGGTAGAGTCTTCTGATAAAACACTAAAATGAAAATAGATGAAGGAATAAAAATTTTTTTAATATATATTTAAAATACAGTTTACTTGGAATCTAATAGCAATTTGCTGCAAATGTTTGTTTAATTCTTTCAAAACCAACCAGCTTGAGATTACTTCTGTTCCTTGATATAATATCTCTCATTTTAAAGTGTTTGTAATTTATTCAGAAGCTGCTGTTACAATTTTCTGTAATAACTTTTTATGTAGATATATTCCATATACCAGCTTAATAATGGGAAAGTTAGTAGTTTAAATTAAAGCTCTCCAAATAATTATTTTCAAAGTTAATTAAACCAGAAAAAACTGTAGTTTATACGATCACAAAAAGGCTAAAAGACAAAATATAAATTGGAGCAAAGTGAATCATAAGATTTCCCCACAAATAGTCATTGTTTCAAAGTAAAATAGTCAGAAGTCTGTAAGCATTAAAACAAATATTTATAAACAGCTAGCACTGCATTTATATGTACATGCTGGCATAATCAGCAATGTGTACAATAAATTTAGGCTATTAGTCATTCTGATGGTAACAAAGGGATTCTCACTTTGTATAAAGAGATTACATGATACACCCACAAAAGTGTGATATTCTATATACTGTGTATAATTTTGATACTATTTACCACAAATATGGTTTGGTATATTTCAGCAAATGTGATCAATAGGTGGTTTAAAGACTTATCTTTATTCTGATCCACCACAAAAACTTGTGGACATATAACATAGATTAATGTCACATTGAAGTTTTTATTTCTTCATCTTCATCCAAATATTTTCAGAAGCAGAATTGGTAGAGTGCCAGACAAAATGCTTTTTAATATTTAAACACTACCCTTAATATTCTGAGTTCAAATTTTGCCAAATCTTCTTTGTGCTTCATCTTTCTAGTGTCAGTAAAGTACTGCTCTACCTAAAAATGTGACCTTGTGCCGATGCTGCAAATCATAAACTGAGTTGTGTGCGCATACTAGCTTTAAAATGTTTAAAAATTGCTCCTTATTAAAAAAATGCTGCATTCATGGAATTATTACTGCTAATTTTTGGAAGAGAGGGAACATAATAGACTGTCATTTACTTAAGCCTGGTAGGCTCATCATAGAAGTTTCTGCTACATTTTGCTTTGCTTATTTCTTTAATGTAAATTTAACTCAATTAACTTAGAGTTAACCTCATATGTTTATATAAAGATGCATTTGTGAATAACAGTTTCATAGAAAAATCCAATAAATTAATCACTAGTTTACTATAATTGAATTGGAGCAAGCAACAGGTGTTTAACTCTTTTGCATGTAAACCAGCCATATCTGGCCAATATTCTGTTTTATAATCAAACCAGACAAATCCAACCTCTCACACCTACTCTACAATGTCATTCTAAAAATAAACAAGCACATCACTAAAATCTCAAAACTACAAAATAATGTATAAGTCAAACCAATTTGAATAAACAAGCATTATGTTTGACAGAGTAATCTGAATACTAAAGGGTTACACATTTGTTTCTAGAAAGCTTGGCTAACTCTGTCTGAGATCTTTCTCAGTGAAGCATTCAAAGATTGTGGAGCTTCTGTTTGATTGCAGCAAGTTTTTATACAGAGTGCAGGTCTTGACTCCAGGCAAAGAGTGGACATATGCAAGCAGGAGGCTGCTGAACCTTGTACAAAATAGTTCCCTACAGAAGTGGCAACACAGTTAGGATATCTAATTTTGAAAAGCATTGTTGTTGCATACTTTCTCTGCTGATGGATAATATTTAACAGATTGAGCTTCCTGAACTATTATAATCCCAACACCTTTTTTCTTCAAGTTAACCCTCCGCTGGTGTGGTTCTGTATTTTTCATGGTTAGTGCAGTGGGGTATGAAAAACCCCACCCATTGTTTTAGCTGTTTTTAGTACTTTTTATTACTTTATATGTGTTCTTAAGCAATAATATTACCAAAAAACATATTGATATAATGTATTTATTTAACATGTAAACAAAAATAAACAAGTACTCTTTGAAAATGAAGGTCAAACAAAATAAAACTACTTTTTGGTGGGGAGAGTGCTCCTTTCATATTTACTGTTTATTCATTGTTTGCACTATCATCCTCATTATTCTGAGTAAAGCAGTCAATGTAAATGTGCATAACATGTTCCAAGCAGATGGGCCTATAACACTTCTGACAACAATTTCTTGTCTTATGATCTTTTGACCTGGGGCACAACGAGCATCTTTGTATGGAATCTTCAGGATGACGTTTTGGAGGTAATTCCTTAGATGCTGAGAAATGTTGAATCTTCCTTTCCAAGTCTTTCCTCAAATACGAGTTTGTCTTGCGATGATGGATATGGTCCTCCACCAACTTGAGTCCCAATTCTCTCAGAAACTTCCAGCGCCTGATAGCTGTTTGAGAGTTTGTCATGAATATATTGTATGCATTTATTCCTGCAACATTGAGTATGGTGTAGAAAACTGTAACTGGCTAACATCAAGTATATCTGGAAACATTGTAGATGGAACACAACTGATCCACAGTGTCTACCCCTCCTTTAGTACTGTTGTAGAAGGTAATAATCTCTGGTTTTCTCTTTCTTTTGTACTTTCATCAATTGCAGCATCATGATGCATTGTGCTCAGTAGGACAACATTTTTACCTTTCTGGGGAACACATGAGATTAGTGTAACATCCTTCTGGAAACCAAACAAGCTTGTGTATTCAATTCTGCCTCTTGTGGCAACAAACTGAGGAGGGAGTTCTATCTTGTTCTTTCTCAGAGTGCCAACTAATGTTAATCTATAATTCTTCAAGAGATCAACTCAAGTCTGTAACTTGTAAACCAATTATCCATTGTAATATTTCTTCCAGACCCATTTATGAGACACCATATGTTTTACCACTGCTGCTCCTGAATTATCTACTATAGCTGAGCTTTCTGCTTGTCTCCCCAAGTAGACCTCCATACGTGACAGATAAAAAGTTTTAGCATCTGCCAAAATAAATATTTTTATGCCATATTTTACTGGTTTACATGGCATGTAGATCCTGAATAGACAGTGCCCTCTAAAGGCAGCCAACATTTCATCCTCTGAGACATTATAATTGGAGATACAATTATCAACAAATTTCTCAAAGAACTTTCTAAAAGGTGCAAACTTATCTTCTAGCCTCTTTTCAGCCTCATAGACCCCCAGCAAGAAATGAAATCGCCGCAAAGACACAGTTGCCAGAAAAATTTCAATTCCTGTACCATCAGTTGCCCAAACAACTTCCATATTTATTCAGTTAGCTCTAAAAACTCCTAACAAATAAAGCAGTCTTATTGTAGCTTTCATCTCCCTTTCATTAATATGTCTGTCTTTTGACTTATCTTTATATTTTCTTTGTTTACTGTCAATGTAGATATTAGTGCAAGCTACTAATTCATTCAGAAATTCTTGCGTGAGAAACGAAAACCAGCAGTCCTTTGCGGCATACACAGGTTTTGCTGCTTCTCTTGGTCCTGGTGAATCCCAGTATATGTTGTGTGCACGTGTATGCCAGGGAAGACATGGGGAAACTTCTTTCCAGAGAATTTTATATTTTTGTCATTAAACTGTTTTTCTGTGTTCCTGGTAGCCTTCTGTTCATCATTAGCTTCATTTGTTTCTTCTAAAAGATCATCTGGTGAAGTCTGCAACATGCCACCTGCTTCAGTTGCTCCCTCTTCTCTGTCATTTCTTCTTCAGCTATGCTCGATCTCTTTTTCCTCTTCAGACTTCTCTTCATCTGGTTCTCCATCAAGAAATTATCCTAATTCTTCTATGTCTAATTCTCTCTCAATTTTTCCATTTGTATTTCATAGTCCATTGTGAATTTGAAAGGAAAGAAGATTTCGCACTTTTATGGCATTCAAAACCATCTAATAACAAAAAAAGAATGTTGGTTAGTTGACAATAATATATAATTTTATGCGAGAAATAATCAGCCTTTCAGATATAAAAATAAATAAAATAAACAATAATAAAGAAAAGGAAACAAAAATGTATCTGTCAACAAATAGTACAGTGGATGGTATGGTGGGGTATGCTCAACCCCAGACACAATACGTGTGTACACTTCTCATCATTTAGTAAGTAGTGCATTAACTCAGTGGAGTGTGCCAAGAAATTACATGGATGGATAGCATTATCACTGCTGCCAGATGTAAGATACACATATGCAAACATCACCTGGGGTATGAGATACCCCACTGCACCACCGGAGGGTTAAAGATAATAAACAGGTTTATCTTATAGTTAGTACTTGTTTTACGGCAGCTTTACACATCACTCCAGATTGCAGATAGAGTGAGATGTCTTTGGTCACACAAGGTCACTATTAATATCTTTAAAATGTATATTATACATTTGAATGCTTGCACGAGTATGCATGTCTAAGCGCATTTACGGAGCAGTAGTACAACAGCTAGTACAGCCTTTTCTCCGATGGACACAGTGATAACTAGATCTGTACATGGAATTATTGAAAGCCTGGCTTGAGTAAGTTGGGTAGAGAGGGAACCAGAAGTGAGGAAGGCCTCATCTGCCATTCTGTGTTAGAAGTTATAGTGAGAACAGAATTAAAGGACAAAAGCAGAAGTGTGTGAGACATAGCAGGAGTTGACACACACTGCGATAGAAGGAGTCGGGCAGAAGCTCATCAGCTAGCGGCTTTATTAAAAATAAAGGACAATTGTACAAGAGACGAATCAACAAGGAAGGCGCTACATGGTCGTTGGCTTACTAGAAATAACACCCAAATATTCTTTAAATTACACCCTACCATCTTGCAAAAGAAGATATTGAATATATCATTAGAAACATGATACTTGTAAATAAAAAAACGAGCTGGTTCTGCTTGGAACGCTTTCGATTATAAGATATTGAATCAGGGAGCTAAACAATATGCAACTTTGAAAGGAAATTGTATATCTTGATAAGAAACCAATATAAATCATTATAAACTATTCTGTTACATGATATAAGAAATAAAGTATAAAAAAACTAAATTTCTGCTGTCGAAATAGAACACTTTCATATTGATTAAACACGTGCCTGTAGAGACAAATGTTAAAAATATTGAAATATTCACTTCTACAGAATACATCAAATCATCCGTGCTGAATTTTAAATAAATTAAAGGATAAAAATAATATTTTATTTACAACAATTATTTTTCAAAAAATGTGTATCAAAAATACCTTAACAACGAAGCTAAATCATTCAAGGATAGCGCCATGTTGTCATTTAGAATTTCAATACCGCACAAAATCAGAGAAATTGTTTATAGAAACTCAGAATTCGAAATAAAAATTTGAAAAGCACAGCAAAAAAAAAAATATATTATTTTATATGTGAATAATATAAATTATATGGAATATAACTGAAACAATTTTATTTCAAATCAACTTATGAGAAATATTCATTTCTACTTTAATTCTACAGTTACTGTCTATTAGCTGATTAAAGAGTTCAAATCTGAGTTCAAATTCCGCCGAGGCTCGACTTTACCTTTCATCCTTTCGAGGTCAATAAAATAAGTTGCAGTTGAGGGGAAGGTAAAGAATATGCACACTACCCATTTTCGGTGTTTAGGGTTAGGATCAGGGTTACGCCGAAAACGGGAAGCGTGCGTATTCTTTACCTCTGCCCCAGTTGAATACTGAGGTCGATGTAATCGACATATCTCTCTCCTAAAATTGCTGGCCTTGTGCCAAAATTTGAAACCAATATTTATGTATCAGCTATATGAATATTATTATTCTTTCTTTTATTGTTTTAGTGGTTTCAGTCATAGGGCTTCTTGCGGCGATGCTGTAGCACCACCCTCGACAATTTCTTAGTTAATTATATCAAGCTCTAATTGTTCTTAGGTACTAATTTAATCGATCTTGTAAAAAAAAAATATACAAACTGAACATTTGTATAAGGGTAGATAATTCATCGGATAAAAACAGTCTCGTCTATTTTGAGTCAAACGAAATTTTTAAAGGCAATCCTATAGAATAGAGTCGGAAATTATCTAGAGCAACAAAAATCGCAATTTCTTGGAATGTGAGTTTTTTAAGCATCATAGATTATGATTCTGAAAAAGAAAAAGAAAAAAATTCATATTTATCCCCTCCCCTTTTCTATAATTTTTCCCTTTTCTGTAATTTTTCCCTTTTGACATTTTTCTAAATGTTTAATTTTCCCACCTCGGACTTACATCTTGTAAACATTGGAGATTACGATTGTGTAAAAATGAATTTTCCCAAATTCAGTTATTTAGCGAAGTTTCGTTTCGATAATTTTTAATCATCTGATGTTTAAAACAAATGGATTTTTTAAAAAAGGTAAAAAAAAATGAAAGTTACAGAACGAGAGAAAATGTAAGAAAAAAAAAAGGGTTAAAAAATGTAAAAATTTAAAATGTTTATATGGAGTATAATAATCTCAAATATTTAAATCTCGAATCTGAAACAATTTTTGAAAAAATATCAAAACTGAAAAAAATTACAGAAAGAAAGAAAGAAATGGGGTAACAACTTTGAAAAGTTTTATATTCTATTTCATATTTTGCTTTCTATTACATTTAGTCTGGAGATTGTTAAATTTCTTCCAGCCAAACCTTCCCTAAACTGCACCATACGTCTAAAAAGCAAAAAGGACGAAACATTGTACTACAATCTCTATGGATATAATCTTTTATCGAACTCACGACCCTTAAAACCCTGAATCTCTTTGAGAACTATGTTAAGGGTACACGTTGCTGCAGTCCACTGATCTATAAATGAGTAACCTTGCAACGGATTGGCGTACAAGGGTGAGATGGTGACTCAGGAAAATCACCCGAACGGGGTCTCACGGGCCACGTTTTGTATTCAGTGATTGAAAGGATGAATAGTACAAACCATACTGTGAGTTTCGACTGGTCGGGATTGGTTATTCAACTACGTCGAGGGATGCAACGCAGATAAACGAGCTGTGGAAATACTAGTCTGACAAACGGCAACCATGCCTGTGGTCCGGACCCCACCCATGCCAGATTCCTTACCGACCCTCTCTGTGATGTATTACATGAGATGGAGACTATCGTAGATAGACCTATTTGGGATGGTGCATGCTTGCGCATAACCAATCAGACTGTCGACGGCAAGAACCAACCCCTTCGCTAACACCTTAACCAATATTTTGAAATCTGCACTTATCCGAGTCAGATTATCTATTATCAATGTGTCCTTATTTGGCCTTTCGCAAGACTCTGATTTCATTAATGAGAGTCGCGGCTGGCCGTCTAGGTAACCACTGAAATCCATCTTACAATACAACCCTCTATTCGTCCGAAACAGTCGAGTGAAAAACAGCACATCTCTTGCTTAGAATCGAGTTGCATTCGCTCATCATGGTCTGCCAAAGACTGGATTGTGGCTTTGTAACCATGTTGCGCTACAGCTATTCGGGCCGCTCGAATGGCTTTCGTTCCTTTCTTCTCTTAGAGCACGCACCTTAGATCTGACAAAGTAGCCTTTGCGCTTTGTGATGAAAAATTAGTCGAGGATCAATCTTTCCGTAAGTATGTTGGCTGCAATGCCTTCCTTTAGCGCTTCTTCTAAGTTTCTAATTAGGTCTCTCTCTCATCTATTTTTCTTTATAGCTAGCCCCTTACTTATCTTTATCAATTTGTTATCTAATTACTCTTTTGAGGGTGAGCCACCATTTATGTTGTTGATTTTCCCCGCCAAATCACTGAGCTAATTCGCTAATCCGGTCTCTGTAAGCTTGGCGCGCCGGGATTGATGCTCTCAACTTCCAGTAACCAGGGTCATGCCTACTTAAGCATGTCAGACATTTGGCAATGTTTAAGTAGGCTTGCAAAGCTTTTGCACCACCCCTTTTTCTATCAGCTAGCCCTACACTGTCCCTGCATGCATCTGTCATTCCAACCTCTCACAAGTGGATCGCTCCCAGGAAATACTCTTGATGCCTGAAGAAATCTGGTCGCCCGATCCTTGTTGGGGGTGTAGACGATTTACAGTCTGAAGTCATTACTTTCGTTGCTGGTTACGTCTAGAATCACCAACTTACCTTCTAGGTCCAACACGATGCTCTGTATCGTGAGAGACAAGCTTCTTCAAAACAACACATCACCTTCGCCTCCAAGTCCTGAACGATTTGAAGGTGTGTACGTTTCATATCCAACTAAAATGGTCGGAAGGGTTCATGGATCTGAAATTTTAATCTCACTGATGGTCACCACATTTATATCTAATGACTTGATGTCATTGAGTCGGGGCTCTGCTTCCAAGTCGACCTCAGGGCACGTGCATTTACACTGCCTATTCTGAGTAAGGACATTTCAGACAAGAAAGAAAAGGGGAAAACCTGTTTACATTATTTCTGCGGGAAGCACATTGTTCTGTCCCTATCGTCTCATGCAGGTGTTTCTTTGAATAAACTTTTGTTATCATTTCCTCTAAAGTTTCCAGATCCGTCGGGATAATGGTTTTCTAAAAGGTCGTGATTCCAGTTTCCTGGACAGTTGTCATCACGGTTGTTTTGTCATTGTCATTTCATTTGTACATTGCATGCATATATCACACGAGTGTACATTTCATTTCTTTCATTTTTCTTTGTGTGTGTTTTGTGCTACATCTTGTGGGTGGTTTTCAGTGGCCATTCTGCCTCAGGCGTTCTAACAGATTTCATATTATCGTGCGTTTTCGCACTGGCAAGGGAGCCCTGTAATAACGCCGTGCGCATGCGTGGAATTAAACAAGCAAGCGTTCCCGCTTCTATTCTATCTCTTTCTTGCTGGCCAGCAATAGAGCATGGACGTGTTTAGTTGTCACTCTCCATCTTTCGGACTTACGCTCGACAGCTCGCTTACATCTGCATAACAACGTCCCAACAACTATGCTCACACACACAGAAGCTGTAACAACAAGAGCTAAAGATGTATATATTTACCACCTGAATAAATGTTGTTTAAGTTGATAGTCTGGAGTTCAGCGTTCCGTTTAATTCATAATTTTATATAGGAAAGTCAGGTATACATCTAATGATGTATAACCAACTTTCCTATATTGGTTTAGTGTGGGTTGAGTTGTGCTGGTGTTTGTGCCTGTATCGGTGGTGTTGGCATTGGTGATGATGATGGAGTTGGTAATGTAGCGAAGCCTTAAATCAAAACCTTACAGCTTTAGTAACTAGCATCAGGCAACACTTAGATCAGGTGACATACCCTGAATATTAGTCAATCAGCTTGCTGAAATATCGCTCTATATTATAGAATGTTCTATCATGTCCCAGATGTTTCCACATAACTGAGGGTTTATAAAAACTAAAGCATGCCAGAATCAGTGCAGAGGGTAAGCGAAGGTTCCAGGGAATAGAGACGAACATAGAATTCTTGGTCTCTGATCGACTTGTATTTAAAAGAATCTTTTCGTCATCACTCCACATTTCAAAGCACGTACCATGAATACAGTATACTCATATTTCACCACACAAATAAGTAACCAGCCAGTTCTTTGTACGAAACAAACCAGAAGCGTACATTGAATGTCACAGACAAGCACTTTCAACAGACAGCATTTCTTGGTTGCAACTCAAATTAAAGGAATCTTCGACTATGACGAACAATGAATTTTTTTCGCTTCTCGCGCGATGCTAACCTTTTCTGTCGTTTATGTAACTTTGAATTGCATTTGCTTCTAGCATACCACAATGCACTACTGACAAGTCACTGTAATTATGTAAATATTGCGAGCTATTTCTTTAAAAACAGACGTTAATGAAACAACTTTCGAAGTTTGTTTTATTATGGGACAGTACGCAGTTAATTAATTAAGACCCATCTAACGAAGCCCGATGACAAAATTGTTGTTGCTTGAGGTGGCTTAGAGTTTAAGTTTTTAGAAGGGCTTTTTTTTCTGTCCGTTTAAATTTCTCAGATATTTTCGTTGGCATGTTTTTTCTCTTTTTCGTTGTGATTACTTTTTTTTCCTTTTATTATTTACAACGGAGCAATTGGTAGATGAAATGGATGCAATGGAGGTACATGCATGATTCTCTAGGCCTCTTCAGAGATTTACAAAGTTCAGTTCAGTTCATGAAGTTTACAAAATTCAAATATAAATATAAAAATATAAAAGCATGTAATACATACATACATACATAATATATTATTTTCTTCATTTTGTACTTCTTTGTAAAAAACATTTTCATTCTCTCTCTTCTTGAAAATTTGCTTCGCAATGAAAGCCGGTTAGAGAAATCTTTATTAAAATATGCTTCCAGTTTAGCATTCTGCCTTACTATTATTTTTCATTTTCCTATTATTTCTCCACGTGCGGTTAATACAACCCCAATAT
>NC_068995.1:33942577-33953507 GCF_001194135.2 Octopus bimaculoides
ATAAGAGGAATGACCAGCAAAAGTGGACTCCTATATGCTAGAAATAGATGCCGAATCATCTAACCACGAAAAATATGTTCTCAGTAAAAATTAGCGACACAACAGACTGTAAAAGGGCAAGACAAATGAAAAAATACTAAATTAAAAAAAACGATTAACCTACGTACCATGGTTTCACCTGTTAAAATTTACATAGGTAAATATCTGCAGGCTCATCAGCGTAGTCTGTCGATTTATAAAATATAATTTCCAGAACTAGAATTTAAGTTTTGAAATTTTTTCTTCTTTGGTAATTCGTATTAAAATTTTGAAAACGTGTTCCTAGCATGTCAGAAAGGGGGTGCGGTCCATGACATTTTTTTGAAGGGTGTCTTACATTAACCTCGGACTGACCAAAGCCTTGTGAGTGGATTTGGTAGACAGAAACTGAAAGAAGCCCATCGCATACATGTCGGCGTATATATCTGTGTCTGTCCCCTACCAGCATTTGACAACCGGTGCGGGTTTGTTTACGTCCCGTAACTTAGTGGTTCGGTAAGAACACCGTCAAAGTAAGTATCAGATCGAAAGAAAGAAAAACAAATTCCTTGTTCTACCTAACCCTTCAAGGCGGTGCCTCAGCATGACCGAAGTCTAGTGATTGAAACATGTAAACGATAAAATAATTAACTGAAAATGAATGACTTGTACTCATGTGGAGAAAGAAAAACATGTTTTATTCCATAAGTTCCCTTTTATTGCAGTTTCTTTTCCTTTCCCGGATAAATATGTTGCGTGCCTTATGTCTCATGGGAAAATGTAGTTTGATTCTCCATGTAAACCAGATTCAATTTTGACTCACATTTTACTTCTATTACATGTTCCACCCAGTCTCATCATTCATTTCCCATAAACCTGAAATTATTTATCAATTTAAGATAACAATGAAAAGTTATTTTGGGTGCAGCAATATGGCTTCCAAATCCAGCACAAAACGATCTAGGTGTAAATGAATATCTATGAACATTTTTTTTAGTTAATATAGGTAGGTCACGTGACAGGCACATTCTCGGCAGCCAACATGTCGACGATAAAAGTAATTGGTGTGTTTTCCATTATATTTGGATGTTTTGCGATGCTTTATCCTCGTTTTCTCCATCCGATTGTTTTGAAAACGTTTGGAATGACACAGAAGTCGCTGGAAAATGATATTTTGTGTGAGTAATTTTTTCATTAAATGGGATGTTTTACATTTTCTTTCCACCGAATGTTCTCATTCATGGCTAGGAAATTCGTTGTACATATTGTAACGAAGTGTTATGTTGCTTAAAATACTCAGCTTTCGGTAATTTTCATTTATCATGATTGTTTTTGTAACTGATGTTATTATCCCCGTCGAACCTAACGTCATTCACTGGCAGTGTGCGCTATTATAGATTTTGTTTTGTTATTCTAAACGTGTACACGTTCACGCTACTTTCTCTTTTATGTTGACATTTTCGATATCTCTCTATTCCCTCACATCCAAGCAACAAAATTATGTAGATTTTGGCTTCTTTTCTTAACAAAAAGAAAAACATTTAATACTCGATTGAAAAAGTTAAATCTGAAATACCGATTTTCAATAAAAATGCTTCCTTTTCAAATCACACACATATACACACATACATACACGTGTACATGTGTATTTAGTAAACTCCATCTACAAAAAGTAGTAAGGTGAGTGTTAATATGCTTATTGCAACAAATCAAGAAATTTGAATGAAAATTTCTTAGCTTACTACATTAGCATCCACTCTACTACTCGTTTTATTTTATTTTAATTGTTTTATGCAGCAGACGTCTCTGTGTTCGATTCCCTCTAGTTTTTCCATCTCAAAAATTTTCTACAAATTGACATCTGTGAACCAGCTGTAAAGATAGAACTTCGTTAAATGTTGCAGCTTTACCAGTCATTTATTTTTTCTTACATGCTACTCCGTATTTACTTCGGAAACTTCAATTCATATTATTATTATTCTTTTACTAGTTTCGGTACAATGAACAAAACCAGTACAACCATTACTCTAGCCATGCCGGTGTACCACCTTCAAGAGTTTATAGAAACCAGGTGGGGAATCTTTATTGGCAGGTTGCTTTGAAAATTAACTGCCACCTGTCAAGGCCACATATTAAAAGAATTTTTTTAATACTGCTAAATCTATTATTTTATAAAATATAAATTTACATTCTTATAGCAAACTATAAAAAAGGCGGATTTTTAGAATAAGTACGCCTACTGTAACTTTCGAAAATTCTTTATATTTCCATGTTTTAAACACAATGGTAATTATACCAGTAATTATAAGTTTAAAAAAACCCACACACACCATAAATTAGGTGTTTTATAATTAGTTGAAAAGATAAGCTTTAAATAAAATAAAATAAACAAAAATATATTCAAGTATAATGATTGTTCCCAGTACTTATTTAGGTCTGGTACTTATTTTATCGAGGCGATTAAGTATGCTAAATGCGGTTAGGGGACTTTACACTAGAAAAATGTATTTATGGAGCTAGCAAAGAAACTCATTAAAGACAAGTTTGTGATGAGGTTTAGGGGAGATGCGCATCAATTGTCAGTTCGACACCGTCCCAACCAGATGCATAACTATTCTCGTCGTCACTAGAATTTCTGAACTCCAAGATTACCTTTGATAGATATTCCTTTGTCGATCCGCTAAGTTGCGAGATATAATGAGAGGCACAACTACCGTTTAGTGCCTCTCCCACCCACTTTATTCCTTGTAATAATACTTTTTTTTTAATGTAATTTTGCTACTTCTTCGATGATGTAGATTACAATTATGGCAACGGTTGTTTTTCTATCTGAAAGAAATGAAGTCCATAACATTTTAATCATTTAATCAATAGCTTCTTGGTGATCATTGCACAGCAATGATTGATGTCAGATAAAGAGGAGCAGGATAACATTACAAGATGTGACACAGAATAATTTCGATCTCTATTGTAGAGTCAGCTAGTTCGTAAATGCTTTCATTAACAGATACTTTCAATTTATTTAGTGATAAAGATTAAACGTCAAACCGGAGATTTTTCCTTTGTGCCTTCCAATTTTATGTCGATAATGAATAATATTAATCAATATAATGTTACGGATTTTTTTTTTATTGAGCGACAACTATGAACAAATTATTGAATGGTATTAAAAAAGTATGAACTTCTTTCTGAATGAGTGTGTGTGTGTGTATATATATATATATATATATATATATAGTCACCGTAAGGATATTTAGACCTCTTATAGGGATATTGTTATGCAAGATACATTAGTTTAATATATTGTATTTTGAAGAGATATTTCTTCAATGAATATATTATATAAAAAATCATAAAATATTAAATATTATTAAGTTTGAAAACGGAGAGATCTAATGGATACAAGTCAGGTTATATATTTATATATGTTTTGTAGTTTTAATTTTGGTTGTGAAATGAAACAATTGTAGGTGAATATGTTAGTTAATAAATTAATCTGTATCCATATGATCTTTCTGTTTTCAAACTTAATAATATATTATATATATATATATATATATATATATACACACACACACATACACTTGTATTAAAGCTGTTAACATTTTTACAAACTTTGTGAAGATTTTTGCAGCTTTAATAAAAGCATATTACTCTACCTTCGGTATTCAAGTACTATTTTTTTCCACCTTGTTTTGCATGTATAATCACCTTGTGCGTGTAGGCACCACCATTGAGGATTCCAATGTTATTACATGCTTGCCAGCCATTACTGACTGTGTGAGACCCAGGCAAAATCCACCTTTGTATCAGCTCAGTTAAAGTTTCTTCTGTGCGGTCAGGTACTTTGACCAAGAAACATTTTCTTCAGACTCCCTCTATGCCACTGAATATCCAATGTCCTTTTGCTTCTTTTACTACTTATCTCCCTTTTAATTATTATTTACTTTTTTCATATAAACAAACTGAACAATTACTGTATATGTTTGTGTGCCTGTGTTTGTCCCCCCACCATCGCTTGACAACCAATATTGGTGTGTTTACGTTCCCGTAAACTAGCGATTCGTCAAAAGACCCGATAGAATAAGTACTAGCTTTACAAAGAATAAGTCCTGGGCTCGATCTGTTCAGTTAAAGGTGGTGCTCCAGTATGGCTGCAGTCAAATGGCTTAAATAAATAAAAGAATATATATGTATGTACATATATATGTATATGTATGTATATATATATATGTATATATATAATATATGTATGTATGTATATGCATCTATGTGTATGTATGTATGTATGTATATGTGTATGTATGTATACATATGTATATAAATAATATATATATATATATATATATATATATATATATATATATATATATATATATATGCATATATACATACTTATATGTACATACTTGCATCTATACATATATATAAATATATATGCATATGTGGGCACAGGATGTCAGGAAATGTGTACAACAAAAAAATACGAAGTACGAGTACATGGAATATGAACTATTTTTTTGAACAATGGAAAACAAGACAACATAATGAACGACCCTTCATCAGTTGTTGGCTGTTTTTTCTACTCTCATATTTTGTGCATTTAACAGCAATATACACTTTCAATAAAACAGTTGCTCCTGCAAAGCAAATTAAATAAAATTTGGGATTTTGCGGAGGGTCAAATTTGGTAACACAAACAAGACAGTGAAAACAAATAGGAAAGGCTGCTATGCTTAAACTAGGGTGGTGGCGAATGCGTAAATCAAGCTTGGACAGGAGACAGACAAGAACACGTCTTTCTTGTTCCAGCTACAACGGAGAGAAAGAAAGAAACACAAGTTAGGAGAAGAAAGAAAGATGCCTTCTCCCATCCTTTTTAAGTGCTTACTACAAAAAATAAAATTGGCCAAATTAGTCCGGATGGAAGTAAAGAGAAGGGAGGGAGTTGAGAAAAAGTTAGACCGTGGTGAAAAAGAAATTTGAAAAATCACTGTCAAAATGGAGATTTCTGATCCAAAAATCTGCCATTATTCAAATTAGTCATTACTCATTTTGCCCCAATTTAGACATAATGTTTTGAAAATGGAAAATGATCAAATTAGACATTTGTTTGGGAAAAAATTGACATGGAATCCAACAGAGGAAAGAATATTAATTGTTGAATGCCAAAATATATCCAGATATTTGATTTGCAACCTCAATTATAATAGAGTTGAAGTTGAGGAAAATTTCTTGAAAGAAAAGTACCTGTCACCTGTCAACTTCAACAACAACTATCATCATCATCATCATCATCATCTATGTTAACCAATTTTTACTCCTAAAGATGATGCAACAGAATAAATGATTCAATACTTGCAATATAATAGTTTCAAACAGGTAGGGAGAAAATAACAAGAAATCAAAAATTACTTATTCTGTCCCACTCCCTATAGTAATTTGAAATGTTTGACGAATTGGAATAGTACAAAATGATGAAAAGTATAGACAAAAGAAAGCAGAGGGTTATTGTTTTCAGAGACGTATCTGGGTGTGGGTGGTTTATCTGGTATTTGTTGGGGGTAATCATCTAGGGATCGTTTGAATGCCGTGAAGTCACTTTCCTCCTTTATGTGTGTTTGGCATGATGTTGAAGAGAGCAGGGCCAATTGAGGTGAAATAGTTCTGTCATAGTGTTGTGATATGGCATGAACACTTCTGTAGTGGACGGATGGTAGGGGGCCAAGTCTCTGACAAATTTTAAAGATGGGCAATGTTGATGGAATATTTTCCATATCATACAGATGATATAGAGCTCACAACAGCGGTGGAGGGAGAAAAGCCTGAGCTTTTTGAGTCGATCCCAATAGTCAAGGCTTGTCATGTCATCCTCCGCAGACCTCCGCCAAGCAACTCATTTTAAGATAGATACGCGAGTAAAATTACTAATAGAGAAATGAGAATAAACTTTGGAAACAGCAACGCCACCGTAGGTTATGTGGAAACGATGAACGTGTTTTCAGGGGAGATAATCAAAGAATGTACCATTATAATACTTCATGTAAAGTAAATATAACAACTGAAAAATCCTTCAAGAATCCATAAAAATTCCCAGATCACTACCAAAATTTTATTATCTGTTCCTTGTGTCATTACCAACTTTTCCTGCAAGTTTCATCAAATATCGTTCACAACTTTTTGAGTTATTTTGCACACAGACGGACAAACTAACGCCAATGAAAACATAACCTCCTTTCTAACCCTAAAAGCTGGGAGTTGAAAGCCAGTCATTGGTTAAAATTAGAAAATATATACTAAAACTAAATATTTGATGTTATAAAGGCTACTTTTTTTCTATATATTATTACAGCAATTAATGAAAGTTTCTAAATTTGTAGAACTATCCAACTAATGAAGAAACAGATGCATCTTCTCTCATGAATTATGTAGATGCTAATTTTAGAGTGTTGAATTTCCATTATCTTGTAAATAAAGCTATAAAATGTTTTTTAGAGTTGCTTATCAGAAGTTTCTGCTTGTCATATAACCAATTAGGAACTTCTTACAAGAACACTAATGAATGCCATATACATTACACAAAAAACATGCTTTATTTGAAGGTCAGACATGCAAGAGATCAACTCATATCTATAGTCAGTTTTGTCTGAAGCAACTACAAATACATGTCCATAACAACACATCAAGAAACTACTCTAGTTTCTTTAAACCATTGCCTCAAGTTACAAGTAGCTGAAATATCAGTTTTTTTACCTTGTTTCAAATACTCAGTTGATATGCACATAAACGTCTGTATAAGAAAACTGAAAAAATTTCAAAAGCTGAAAAACTTTTGGACCTAATTAAGCCCAGAACATTCAGGGGTTTAAAAGAGTTATTGCATTCACTTCAACTCTTTTACCTACTTGTGCCAACACCCCCAAATCTCCATAATCAAAAATAATCCTAAAACTGAATAATCTAAACTAAACAGTATTACATGAATGCATTATCTTAAAAAATCCTTTAAAAAATATTAACTTTAAAATCACCAATTTATGTGTTCCCTTTCCCAGTTAACAACATGGAATAAGGCTACAACACCTTATTCACAGATCTCTCACAAAAAAAAAAAAAAAATACATGATGGCCTCAACAGCAAAAAGCATGCCCAAGTTACACACAGACTACACCCATATACCATGAACTCATTGAAGCAAGTTATTATGTTTATATAATCCCGGCATTATGCATACCTACATAAAGTTATAATATGGCTACAAGTTGCTTATGTCTTATATAGTTACCTCTGAATTGGTGGGTCACAACTTTTTATTTCAATGCCTGTTGTCTTGTTGAACAAATTGGGTTGGAGAAATAAAACAATAATCACTGAGGAAGTGAAATTCTCTATTTAGTAATTTGACCTGCCGGAAACTGGAGTTAGATCATTTTAAATTACATCCTGCCATCTTAAACATGTCTGTATAATGTGGCCTCAATACATTCTGCTTGTACATTGAACAAGATACAAAGTATTTTACCCAATATCCAGATAGTCAAAGATTGCATCACTCAAATTGAGAGAGAAGAAATATAGCCTGTCCCTCTTCCATTCTTTCTGATTAGTTTTTTCTGACACTTGGTTTCCATTGTCTGCGAGCCTTGTTCTTCATTATCCATGATTGTTTCATGCTTACAGTGACAGACCACTTCCACAAGCCTTGTTTTTCCCGACCATTTCATGCTTACAGACATTATATTAATAATTCTGTTAAATTCTTCTTTCTATAACTGCATTTCTTAAAACTTTTTGTTCATATGTTCCCTGCAACTCATAACCTGTTACAATTTCAAAATAAAATCACTTTAATCTCATTAACATTATCCAGCTATCATACATCCTTAGTCTAGAAAAGTCTATAAAGGCTTTTAGAGAAACATTAGATGCCATCATAGGACTAGTGCATTATTTAAATCTTTATATATCTTATTGGTTTTAAATCGACAGTTTTGTTAAAAAGTGTATTCATATCATGTCAAATCATGAACATATCTTAACATGATAAAATGTTTCAGAAGTTTTCAGCTAAAAGAGTTGAACAGAGAAGGTAAACCTCTTCATGATTTCCAAAGTAGGGGTGTGGGTGTTAATCCATGTCAAGGAAAAAGATTTGTACTGATAATGGAAATGTTTTAAATCTAATTCTTGTGCAATCACATCATTCTTTTAGTCAGGATTTCTGACTCATGCCAAGAAGTAGCTATCTGCAGGAATTATCTTTATAGAGGACAGTCAGATGTGGAAGTATGGTTATCTTGCATCATCATTGTCGTCGTCATCGCCGCTGCCGTCGTCATCCTTTAGTGTCCGTTTTCCATGCTGGCATGGGATGGATGGTTTGAACAGAGCTGGTAAACCAGAGAACTGCACTGGGTTTCAATTTGATTTGGTTTGGTTTGGTTTCTGCTGCTGTCTGCTCTTCCTTATGCCAACCACTTTACAGTGTGTGTTGGATGCTTTTATGTGGCACTGAAATGGGTGCTTTTTATATGGCACTGTCACAGGACTCATGCAGGTCAATTCTCTTCACTTGGGGATGCAGCCTCAACACTTCTGCTGTGGAGGATGGGTCTTCTTGAATACAGCAAAGTGCCAGGTATCTTGGTTCTTTGTTATTTCATCCAAAAGGTTCAGCATCCTGAGGTCATCCTTCAGTACTTTGTCCCGTGTTTTCCTGAGTCTCCTTCTTCCACAAATTCCATTCATGTTGAGAGATCGGCACTGCTTTATGAAATTGTCAGCATCTACCAGTACTTCCCTCTTGCACACTGTATTTAATTTCACTCATGCCTAACTTCTCCCTCAATACACTAGCACTCTGTTGCATAAGGCAATACATTGCAAAACTCAGTTTATATTGAGAAATTAAAGTAACTTGACAATTCCTTTGCTGATAGATATGGTTGCTGAGGACCTGTGAATGCTCTACAGTGCTTTCTGGTTTTGAGACATCTTCAGTCTGGTGATGCTACTGGGGAATTTTTTCCCTAGAAGGACAGTCCTTTAAGACTAAGTGCTATTGAAGATGCCATAGAAACTCTAAGTGGTACTTTTGCCCACTGCATACTGGAAGATGCCATAGAAACTCTAAGTGATACTTTTGCCCACTGCATTCTGAGTTGCTAGGAATTGAGAGGTGTCAGTGATGAATGGAATAAACCAGTATCTTTGTGCAGTAATGAAGGAAACTATTTAAAACTTGGCAGTGATTCTAAATGGCTATAAAAATGGATAATTACTGTTTTTTCTTCCTCATGTGTTAGCCAAATATGTCTTGTTAGTGGAGAGGCTCTCCTGGATATTATGTATCATTTACTCAGACAAATGAAATATAGATGCAGTTAAAAGCTGGGAAAATATAACCACATTTGTGTCAATGGTTGAATATGTATTAATGCAACCTGCACTGATGAGGACAGAAGTCATGAATTACCTCTCAGTTTTGAATACTTTATGAAAATGGGAGAGGAGTTCACTGAACCACTTTGAACATAGTTGATCTAAAAGTAGGGTAAAAGAAAAAAATAAATAATTTACCTTTTTAATTTTTGATATTGTACTGTAGATTAGATGATTTGTTGTAAATTTATATTTAAAGGCCTTGTGCCTAATAAATTTGTTACTGATGTATTTTAGATCTTATGTTTTTTTTTACTGACCAAACTACTGGTCCAAGAGATGAGAGATGCATGCTTCAAAATTTTTGTTGCTAATATTATTGGTCGGTTTAAGGCAGTGAGCTGATAAAACGGTTAGCATACTGGACAAAATGTTCAGTGGCATTTCATTTGTATATTTTGAGTTCAAATTCCACTGAGGTTGACTTTCACCCTTTTGGAGCTGAACACTGGGGTTGATGTACTTGATTTACCTGCTACCCCAGAATTGCTGGCCTTGTGCCAAAATTTGAAACCAATATTAATGGTAGATTTCAAGTTGGAAAAGATCATTAGCATGCTGGGTGAAATGTTTAGTGGCATTTCGTCTGTCTTCACATTCTGAGTTCCAATTCTGCTGAGGTTGACTTTGCCTTTCATGCTTTTGAGGTCAATAAAATAAATACCAGTTGAGAACCAGGGTTGATGTAATTAATTACCCCATCCCCTGAAAGTATTGACCTTTTGACAAAATTTGAAGCCAATATTAATTGGTGGATTTCCATCAAGGTTGACTTTGCCTTCCATCCCTTTAGGGTCGATAGTACTGGGGTTGATATGATTGACTTATCCTGTCTCCCAAAAGTTACTGGCCTTGTTCCAAAATTTGAAACCAATATTAATGGTGAATGAGGATTGGTGGGAGAGTATAATATTAAACTAAATGCGCAACTGTATTTGGTTTTAGTTCTGAGTTCAATTCACATTGAGAATTGATAAAATAAGTACCAGGAATATTTTGGTGTCCATGTGTACAAGAAAAAGAAATGATTGTCACAGGTAATTAATAACCTTGATAGGACATGTCATCTGCAGGAATACCTGTGGTGTGTTAATACTTTCATAATACTATTTATAAAATGATGGATGGAATAAGATAATTAGTGTAAGTATCTTGAGAGAAAAGCTGAACATAAGAAGCATCAGTTGTAGTGTGCAAGAGAGACGATTGCACTGGTATGGACATGTGGTGAGAATGGATGAGGATAGCTGCGTGAAAAAGTGCCACACCCTAACAGTTGAGGGAACCCGTGGAAGAGGTAGGCCCAGGAAGACCTGGGCTGAGGTGGTGAGGCAAGACCTTCGAACATTGGGCCTCACCGAGGCGATGACTACTGACCGAGACCTTTGGAAATGTGCTGTGCGTGAGAAGACCCGACAAGCCAAGTGAGATCGTTGCCAGTGCCCCTGGACTGGCTCTTGTGCGGCTGGC
>NC_068995.1:33953748-33954949 GCF_001194135.2 Octopus bimaculoides
GAGCGTGGCCGTTGCCAGTACCACCTGACTGGCCTTCGTGCGGGTGACACATAAAAGCACCGACTACACTCTCTGAGTGGTTAGTGTTAGGAAGGGCATCCAGCTGTAGAAACTCTGCCAAATTAGATTGGAGCCTGGTGTTGCCATCCGGTTTCACCAGTTCTCAGTCAAATCGTCCAACCCATGCTAGCATGGAAAGCAGACGTTAAACGATGATGATGATGATGATGATAACTGTCTGTGTGAGTTGATTTCTCTTTTACTTGTTTCAGTCATTTGACTGCGGCCATGCTGGAGCACCGCCTTTATGTGCCACCTGCATCAGTGCTTTAAACAACCAAATCAAACATTGGAGTTGATTAAGAGTGGGGAGTACAGACCTTTGTTGACATGTGCCATGATAGTGTGATCTGAAAGAAAACTACTAATCCAAGAGATGAGAAATGAGTGGAATTATAGGAGGGAAGATTTGATAGGAGATTTAATATGGTTGAAGGGTTTACTGGAGTCTAGAGAAGAGAAACTGGTTAGTTCTGTTCATCAGTGTACCAGGATTGTACTTTCTGATGATGAATTACAGTAATTGTAGGAGAAGCAATTGCAACAGTTCATTTCCTTTACACATAAAAATAACAATAACAACAGATGTTGCTGCAAAAACAAAACAAAGCAAAAATAATGGTTTTAAATTTTGGCATGAAGTCAACAATTTAAGGGGAGGGGTTAAGTTTATTACATCGACACCTAGTGTTCAACTATATCAACCTCGAAAGGATGAAAAGCAAAGTTGGCCTTGGTGGAATTTGAACTCAGAATGTAAAAGACAGATGAAATGCTGCTAAGCATTTTGCCTGGCTAACACTTCTACCAGTTTGCTGCCCTAAAAATAAAACAATGATAATAATTGCTATTTGTGCTATAGAAACTGTAGTGTGCCTGACTTAATGCAGTTTCTATATTTCAATCTAGCATGAAATTTGTGCAGCATTTTGTCTCATTTGGGTTCATAAATAGAATATGCTAAAATTAATTCAGTTGAATCTGTATAGTGCCCTTCTAAAACAATCTTGTATCTTGTCAAATAACATTAATGATGATTTTATTTCTTCATTTTGCTTCAGCAGATAAGAAACAAGAAAATAATTTAACTATCTTCATGTACTTTATGTATGTATGCATGTGTGTGTTCTTGTATAATTCT
>NC_068995.1:33955755-33961802 GCF_001194135.2 Octopus bimaculoides
ATATATATATATATATAATGTAAAACAATAAATAGAAGTCATGTTTTAGTTTAAGTGTGGTTTGTAGGGATAACAGGAAGATTCATTTATCCTCCTATCATCTTCTTGAAGAGATATATTTTAGGTAGGGTCACAGCTTGCAACCTTGAGCTGTCATTAATTCTACTTTGATTGTTTGTTGTAGTTAGCAGTTGGTGCATATATCTGCATGTGTGTACAGTTATCTGTGCGTGTGTGTGTGTGTGTGTGTGTACTGAGTTATTTGAAAAAAATCACTCAACTCTATTTAGCTGATGAATTATTATTTTTAATGAAGTATTAACTTCCTTGGATTATAGGAAAGAAAAACTGTGTTGACATTGGGATCTGTTCACAGATTGCAGATGTGTTTTGACATGTCTGCTTGGATTGCATAAATAAATTTTGGGTTAAGCAGAAGATAATGAGTGTAACAATAATAATGATGATGAAGGGGATGACTCCAGTCACTTGAGAATCATTTTTTTTCATTTTCCATCATTCCTATCACCTTTATCACTGTTTTTACTTCCATCTTTCTATGTTGGCATGGGTTGGACTGTAGCTTTTCAGGCAGTGTTTTCTGTCAGGATACTCTCTGTGATGCCAACTCTTTAACTCTTCTCTTATGACACATTGAGATCATCATCATCATCATCATCATCATCATCATCATTTAATATCCATTTTCCATGCTGGCATGGGTTGGAAAATTTGACAGTAGCTGGGAAGCCAGTAGACTGCATTGGGTTTCACTGTCTGTTTTGGCATGGTTTTTATGGCTGGATGCTCTTCCTAATGCCAACCATCTTACAGAATAGAGTGGACTGAGAGATATGTGTACTTGTTCTAAAATTGAGATATGCCTTATGAAAATATTTCTAAGTTTTATGACAATTTCACCTTCTTTAATGTTGGCAATGAACATACTCTGATTATCAACAATTTTACTGTGTTAGCTTGATTCTGGCAAAGCTTTAAAAATTTTATGGATATGTTATTTTTTTCTATTCACTATCAACTTTGTTTCCAGCCATTCACCATAACATTTCTAATTAAATACACTGCATGTGTTCCAATTATTTTACAAAACTGTCTCTAATTTATAATGGTTTAGTAAAATAATTTTTTCCTTATTTGATTTCTTTGATGCACAAAGTAACAAACGTTTCTTTAAAGTTATGTTGGAAGGGTTTACTTTAAATATGAACACTTCTGAAGATAAAGATATATTCTAATTAAAATAGATTTAATATTTGTGTTAAGGCGGTGAGCTAGCAGAGTCATTAGCACGCTGGTTAAAATGCTTAGCAGCATTTTGTCCACCTTTTTCTTCTGAGTTCACATGTTATTTGGGTTAACTTTGCCTTTCATCCTGTCAGGGTTGATAAAATAAGTACCAGTTGAACACTGGGGGTGAAGTTATCGACTTACCCACCCCCACTAAATTTCTGGCCTTGCTGCTACAAAGGCAAGCGTGATGCCTTAGACAGAAATAAATTACTGGACAGGGTGATGAAAGTCATAGAAATGGTCATTGTTCAATTAATTAGGAAGAGAGGGTAGATGAGGTGCAGTTTGGATTTGTGCCAGGTAGAAGTACAACTGATGCTATATTTCTGGTTAGACAACAGCAGAAGTATTTAATTAAAAATAAACATCTGTACTTGGTTTTTGTTGACATGGAGAAAGCTTTTAACAAGGTCCCCTGCTCCCTTATCTAGTGGTCAATGCGGAAGCTAGGGATAGATGAGTGATTAGTGAGAGCTGTACAAATCATGTACAGGGATTCTGCCAGTAAGGTGAGGGTTGGCAACGAGTACAGTGAAGAATTCAGTGTACAGGTAGGAATTCACCAAGGTTCAGTTCTCAGCCTCTTTGCGTTTATCTTAGATGAATTCAAGACCGGCTTCTCCTGGGAGCTCCTCTGCTGCTGATGAGCTGGTTCTTATAAATCACTACTGAATCACTACTTGACTTAGAGAAGAAATTTCAGGTGTGGGAGCAAGGTCTATAATCAAAGGGCTTTAGAGTTAATTTAGCAAAAACCAAAGTTTTAGTAAATAGGAAAACAGACAAATCACAAGACCCTTCAGGGAGATGGCCCTGCTTGATATGTAAGAAGAGTGCTGGTAGAAATTCCGTACATTGTACCCAGTGCAAGCTTTGGACACATAAGAGGTGTAGTGGTAACACAGGAAGGCTAATAGAGAAAATAGTCTTTGTGTGTGGCAAATTTGTGGGTACAATGAGCACTAAAAATGTGCAGACAATAGACTCCCTCAAATGTTTGTGGAGGATCATTATAAGTAGTAGATAGATTTTGTTACCTAGGCGACTGAGTTAGCAGTGGAGGAGGAATTTCTGGAAGTGTAGTTGCTAAATGCTGGACCTCACTGAGGAAATGACAAGGGACCAGGAGTTGTGGCAATTTGCTGTAGTTGAGAAGACGTGCCAAGCTAAGTAAAATCGCTGTCTTCCATACATACAGGCTTATCCTTTACAGGTGCTGATGCTACATAAACATGCTGGTGCTATGTGAACACACCTGTGCCAGTGGCACATAAAAACCACTCGGCACATTTTGTAGAGTGGTTGGCATTAGGAAAGGCATCCAGCCCTAGAAACCACACCAAAACAGACAATTGGAGTCTGGCCAGATCCATGTCAAGCTGTCCAACTCATGCCAGCATGAGAAATGGATGTTAAATGATAATGATGTGTGTGTGTCTTTGTGTCTGTGCTTGTCTCTCATCACTGCTTGGCAACCAGTGTTAGTGTGTTTATGTTCCCATATTAGTGGTTTGGTAAAAGAGAATGATAGAATAAGTACTAGGCTTAAAAAAAAAAACAAAGAACAAATAAATATTGGGGTTGATTCATTCTAGTTAATATTCAAGGCAGTATCCCACATGGCTGCAGTCTAATGACTGAAACAGTAAAAGAGAAAAGATACATATACATTATTTTATCAACCAAGAAAGGGTGAAAGGCAAAGTTGACATCAGCAGGATTTAAACTTGGAACTTAAAGCATTTGAAGAAACACTGCAAAGCATTTTTTCCAATGTTCTTATAATTTTGCCAGCTTGCTGCATTTAAGAGATACTACAAGACATTTTTCTGAGCTGTAACAATTCTACCAGGTGTTATAACTTCTATACTTGACTGGTACTTATTTTATCAACCCCAAAAGGATGAAAGGCAAAGTTGACCATGCTGGACTTTGAACTTAGAATGTGCTGAGTCAGAAGAAATGCCACTAAGCATTTTGCCCAATGTGCTATTGATTCTGCCAGCTTTTATGATAATAATAATCCTTTCTGCTATAGGCACAAGGCCTGAAATTTAGTGGGAGGGGACTAGTCAGTTATATCGGCCCCCAGTGCTTTACTGGTACTTAATTTATCGATCCTGGGAGGATTAAAATCAAAGTCAACCTTAGTGGAATTTGAACTCAGAACATAGCAATGGGAAAAATACCACCACCACCACAACAACAACAACAACAACAACAACAACAATAATAATAATAATAATAAAAGCCCCACAGCAGTTCAAGTGAGTATGACTTAATAGCATGCACTATTCTTTCCCTAATTGTTTTAGGTGTCTATGTAGTCATGAACAGTTGTTGACAACCTTTTGTCACTTCACCTTTGAACATTGAGGATGTGATACCTGGAATGAGAGAGTACTGTACCAGCACTTGGCTGGTATTCATTTCATTTGAGTGGACTCGAGCAATATGAAGTGAAGTGTCTTGCCAAGGACACACCTTGTCTCACAACACATGAATTGAACCCACAATCTCAGATCTCTATATGCTTTCAAAGCTTCTCTAATAGTAATTCATCTGATAAAATATAGGCTAAAGTTATATGCAACTAATCCTGCTTAAAATAACTCATTATTCTTAAATTGAAAGGAAATTTAGAAGACGTTAGCAGCAGTGGTGGTGGTGATGATAGCATGAAAAGCGATAGAGAGGATGAGAAGATGAAAGTCAGTGTGGGATGGTTGTAGTGGTGGTGGTATGAGAAGAGATAGAATGAAAGTCAGAGCAGGATTATAAAGTGGAATGGATGGTGGAAGGAAATGGTTCCTGTAATAATAAATTGTTTTGGATGTTGGTATTGCAGCTTAATGGCATGGATCAAATAATCAGCTGCAGACACATGCTCTGTGTGTGGCTTTTGGGTCTTATCTGTATGTATGTGTGTATGTGTGCATACACGTGGATTCTCTCTCTCTAATCGATAGATTGCTGTTTCCTTTCATTCTGTGGCAACCAACACCATCATCCACCCACTTCCATTTTCTCCTCATCTATACTTCATTCTTTTTCATTTTCTGTTAGCAAGTAGTAAATGATAAAAATCAATTTTTTTCTATTTTTATTTATTTCATTATATTTTTTTTTCACTCCTTGAACCCCCACTCCCTTCTTTCCTTACTTTGTCTTTTATTCTTTACTGCCCCCCACTGCTTCCCTCTCACATCACTTTCACTTTACTAAGTTTCAATCTTTCTTTTTACCCTCTGCTTCCTTACCATTTTAATATTAATCTTTCTCTTTTTTCTCACCCTCACCCCCACTTCATCAACTGGATTCTTGCACAGTTATTCTCTCCTGTTTTCTAATTGATCAGTTTTCTATGTGATCCGTAGAAGACAGTGACGATGAAGATTATTATTATCATTATTATAATAATGCTTTCAGTAGTAGGTGGGGGTGGTAGTGATGGCAATGTCTGTGGCTTGTTAATGGTAGATATCCTGTTCTAGATAGTTCCTTTTATTAGATGTCTCACTTCACTGTCTACTAGTCTCCTACAGAACTACTTTTCTGGTTTTCCTTCAGCAATTATCCTGTTGTTTTTCAGATGTATTTTTGCTAACAACGTGAAATGATCTGAGGATATTAATTGTTTTTAGCTTTCTTGCTTTCTATTTTTTTATGATTCCAGTGCTGATATTTTTTGTTTGTGCTTGCAGAAGATAGATAGTAAAATAGACAGCCCAACATATAGCAAGACAGATGAACTGATAGATAGTAAAATAAATAGATTGCAACTTAAACAAATAAGTAGTAAGATAGCCAGTAAGATAGACAAACCAATGCATAGTAAGATAGATTGGCCAACAGACAGTAAGAGAAATAGATAAGAAATTAGATACAATAAGAAAGATACTAAGGTAGACAGCTGTTAGTAAGTAAGGTAGACTGATATTCTCTAGAGACTCTGAAAGGAATAAAGTTATATTATCATCATTGTTGTTTAACATCCGCTTTCCATGCTGGCATGGGTTGGACAGTTTGACTGAGGACTGGTGAACCAGAACGCTGCACCAGGCTCAATCTGATCTGGCAAAATTTCTACAGCTGGATGCACTTCCTAATGCCAACCACTCTGAGGGTGTAGTGTGTGTTTTATGTGCCACCGGCCTCGAGGGCCACTCAGGCAGTTCTGGCAACGACCACGCTCAAAAGGTGTTTTTTACATGTTACCTGCACAGGAGCCAGTCTGGCGGCACTGGCAATGATCATGCTCGAATGTTGTTTCCCACGTGTCACCGGCACTTGTGCTGGTAAGGCGATGCTGGCAACAATCACACTTGAATGATGCTTTTTACGTGCCACCAGCACAGGAGCTAATCTGTGGCCCTGGCAATGATCACGCTTGGATGTGCTTTTAATGTTCCACTGGCACAAGTGCCAATCAGGCGGTTCTGTCATCGGCCATGTCAGCGATTTTGATTTCACTTGCCTCAATAGGTCTTCACAAGCAAAGTTTATTGTCCAATGAATGAGGGTTATTCATAAGTGGGCTGGTTACACCCACTGGCATAGGCCATGGTCTATGGTCTCACTTGGCTTGTCGGCTCTTCTTAAGCACAGCATATTTCCAAAGGTCTCGGTCACTAGTCATTGCCTTGGTAAGGCCCAATGTTCGAAGGTTGTGCTTCACCACCTCATCCCAGGTCTTCCTGGGTCTACCTCTTCCACAGGTTCCCTCAACTGCTAGG
>NC_068995.1:33961812-33967442 GCF_001194135.2 Octopus bimaculoides
CCCAGGTCTTCCTGGGTCTACCTCTTCCACAGGTTCCCTCAACTGCTAGGGTGTGACACTTTTTCACACAGCTGTCCTCATTCATTCACAACACATGACCATACCAGCGTAGTCGTCTCTCTTGCACACCACATCTGATGCTACTTAAATCCAACCTTTCTCTCAGGACCTGTCGTGTATGCACACTGACATTACACATCCAGCGGAGCATACTGACTTCATTCCTTGCAAGCTTATGCATGTCCTCAGCAGTCACGGCCCATGTTTCACTGCCATGTAGCATGGCTGTTCGTACACATGCATCATACAGTCTACCTTTTACTCTGAGTGAGAGGCCCTTTGTCACCAGTAGAGGTAAGAGCTCTCTAAACTTTGCCCAAGCTATTCTTATTCTAGCAGCTACACTTTCAGCGCACCCACCTCCCCTGCTACTGACTTGGTCACCTAGATAGCAGAAGCTATCAACTACTTGTAGTTTTTCTCCCTGGAATGTGACAGAAGCTGTTCTCTGCACATTTTCACCTGAGCATTTGCCACATACAAAAACTATCTTCCCAGTTAGCTTTCCTTTGATATTGCTGCACCTCTTATGTGTCCATAGCTTACACTGGGTACATCTTATGGACTTTCTACCTACGCCTTTTCTACAGATCGAGCAGGGCCATCTACCTGAAGGGATTTGTGGTTTGTCTGCCCTCCTACTTACTAGAACTTTGGTTTTAGCTAAGTTGACCCTAAGGCCCTTCAATTCTAGTCCCTGCTTCCACACCTGAAACTTTTCCTCTAGTTCTGATAGTGACTCAGCTATTAGAGCAAAGTCATCAGCATAGAGGAACTCCCAGGGACATCCTGTCTTGAATTCTTCTGTGATAGCCTGGAGGACTATGATAAATAGGAGGAGGCTGAGGACTGATCCTTGGTGGAGCCCTACCCCTACCCGGAATTCTTTACTGTACTCGTTGCCAACCCTCACCTTACTGACAGCTTCCCTGTACGTGGCTTGCACAGCTCTCACTAACCATTCATCTATCCTAGTTTCCTCATTGACCACCAGATAAGGGATCGGGAGACCCTGTCAAAGGCTTTCTCCATGTCAATGAAAGCCAGGTACAGAGGTTTATCTTTGGCTAGGTATTTCTCTTGCAGCTGTCTTACCAGAAATAAAGCATTAGTGGTGCTTTTCCCTGGCACAAACCCAAACTGCATCTCATCCAGACTGACTCTCTCCCTAATTAGTTGGACTATGACCCTCTCTGTGACTTTCATTACCTGATCCAACAACTTGATGCCTCTGTAATTATTTGTATCTAAAGTGTCACCTTTACCTTTGTAGTAGTTGACAATGGTGCTGCTACACCAGTCATTGGGTGCGACTCCTTCATGTATCACATGGGTAACTATATGGGTAACTAGGCTATAATCTTTGTTGGTATTTTGTTTTAAGTTTATATGAAGGGAGGGGGCAATATCTTTGATCTCTTCATCCCCCACCCAATTGAAGAGTGAGAGATGGCAGAGTACTGGGTAGAATGGTCACTAATTTTTATCCTGTCACTAATACTAAATATATTCATGATTGACTAAGATACTTAACCTTTTAATCCATCTAGTTCAATTGTGAAAGTAGCAGAGATTGGTATGGCTTAGTGGGAAGCAGCAGATCACAGTATAAAGTTAACTCCACAACTATATGGTTTTTAGATTTGACTCTATTATATGGTAACTTAGACTACAGTCTTTTAATATAGCCTTGGGTTGTTCAGTACTTTGTGAGTGAATGTGAGTAGACAGAAACAATGTAGAAGTCTTGTGTGTGTGTGTGTGTGTATGTATGTATGTGTGTGTGTGTGTGTGTGTGTGTGTGTGTGTGTGTGTGTGTGTGCATATACACATACACACACATGTATGTGCAGTAAATCTTCAATTTAACAGAGAAATATGGATGAAGGTGCATCCATTAGTACTGAAAGTCCATCAACCCTTTAGAATTTAAACCAGCCATATCTAGCCTAAAATGGTCTATCTGTTTTATGTTCAAACTGGCAAGATCTGGCTTCTCACCCCTATCTGACAATGTCAATAAAAAAAGCAATTACATCATTAAAATCTTAACTCTACAACATAATGCTTGATTAATTAACAAACAATGTGAATGAATATGTATTGCATTTGATTGAGTAATCTGAATGCTAAAGGTTTAAGTCAAAAGTCATCTGGGCACTTTTTTCTTATTGTTTTTAAAGTGAAAAGGCTTAATACGATATACACCAGTGCATAATATAAAATAATCAAATTATAATAGATAATATACATACAAAGCCTATTAAGAAAAAATTTTTCCTCTGAGACAAACTCCTCCAGTAAATGCCATTCATGTTTTGGTGTGTAGAAACATGATAAAATTATGCTTACACATCATTATTTTGCTCCTAACTACTTTGTCTGTTGATACTGAATTCATGTTTGGCAAACCTCAGCACACACCAGTAAATATTTTGCTGGTTGATTCCTATATCAGAGCATGAGTTTGTGTCTCACTCCAAATGACCAAGGCAGTGTCTATCACCGACGAGGTGAAATATAGGTGAAACATTGTCTGATAGTCTAGTGATGTTATTTGAAACTTGGTGTGTTTTACACACAAAGTTTATATGAAGAAATTTATTCTCTGAGACAGAATCCTGCACTGAATGACCTTCATATTTAAGTGTTTAGGATTATGTTTTAAATAAATGAATACATCTTTATAAAGAATATATAATTCTTCATTTTGATAGTATAATTGGAGAATATTTTAGTATGATCATAGTAGTAATACAGCTTGCTAAAACCAAACTTCATCCATTAAACTGAAGATTTACTCTGTGTGCGTGTGTCAGCAGAAAAGTTACACATGAGTAAAAAATTGCTTATAACTTGGTGCATCAAACAAAAATAACTTGTATTTATTCTACAGGGTGTCCACAAAGTCTGAGTACATGGAGTAAATAAAATCATAGCATAAACAATTAAATATAAGAAATAATAATTTCTTAAAGTATGTGTTAATCCCCATGTACCCAGACTTTGTGGACCCCCTGTACTGTGGCTTTAATCATAGTTAATAGTTCTATTGGTAGTAAGCTATGAAATTCTTACATTCGCTTGATTTCTTGTAATTCAGACCGCTTCATGGATCCAGCAGACAAAAGGGAAAAGGCATTGCCTCTGAGGAGGGTGCAGGAGATGTGCAGCAGCAGCAACCACTTAGACACACAGGGCTTGCACTTGTGGATAGCCATCTCCATCCCGATAGTGGTAAACAGGGATATGGTCCAGGGAGATCTTTACTCCTACCTTGTCACATTAACTATTGGAAATGTTGTGAATCAATGTTTGGCTTATTGGAAACCCAACAACACTGTTATTCACAAAGGCATGATACAGAGTACAAAAATAAAACAAAAAAATATCAAAAACAAAAATGACAAAAATGTTTTATTAGCTTGTATATCTTGGAATGAAATTGGTATGTTGCTTGAATATGAAGTTGTCAGTGGTGCCTCAATAACCTTGTGGGTTATGGAGTCATCAGTTTGAAAGATAGAGCTGTCTTGGTATCTAAGGACAGTTAAATGTTGTTTGAATTATCACAAGTTAATAGTGGCTGGAAGTTGTGACTTGTGGACGGGACAGTTGTTTCAGAGAGAGAGAGAGGGAGAGGAGGGCCCAAAAAGGAAAGATTAACCCTTTTGTTACCATATTTCTATTAACATATGCTACCCTTTTTTTTAGTTAACTTTTAAAATAATGAAGAATTTATTGAAATAATTTTCTAATTATTAAGTTGGGATCTGGAATGATTTAGTGTAACATTTTGATGGAAGATTATAATTTAGACCACTTTAAAACAGTAAGTTTATGCCAGAACCTGATGCAGTTGATATCAAAGGTGGGTTGGTATCAAAGCATGAAGTTTAGGAATTGAGGAAAAAAGGAGGAATTACCATAAAAGAGATTTGGCTATGGTGGAATAACATTAAGTTCAGCAAATGTTCATAGAAGTTGGCAGTTGTAGCCGAAAAGTCACTGAGTAGATGTATAACAGACGAAGAACTGATGGTTATTGTTTTGAATGCAATCTTGTTTAAAGGTGGAAAGCTTTTGGGTTGTATGTGTTGTGCCAATAAATGTTTTATGATTGAGCATGACTGACGTATCTCTGATGAGTGAGATGTAATATATTATTAGTTGTACTTAGGATCTCTGTAGATTTCATAGCTGTTTAGGGTTTATTTGTTTTCGTATCATCATCATCATCATCAATTAGCATCCATTGTTTTAAGCTAGCATGAGTAAGACAGTCTGACTGGAGCTGGTAAACCAGAGAGCTAAACTGGGTTCCAGCCTATTTTGGCTTGGTTTCTATGGCTGGATACCCTCCCTAATGCCAACCACTCCACAGAATGTACTAGGTGTTTTTTTACGTGTCATTGGCACAGGTGCCTTTTATGTGCCACCAGCACATAACATGACTATGATTTCACTTAGCTTGACATGTCTTCTCAGTTATATGAAAATCAGTCTTTCTGATGCATTTGGGAAGGATGCATGTACACAAAACAATTATTTGAAACTGTTAGGCTTGCATGGTGAGAAGTTAGACAATATCATGAGCTAAGATTTGTGAATCCTAAGTCTATAGAGTATATAGTGTAATTTGCTCATGAACAAGATGGATATTTGGATTTCAGGTTATTTCAAAGACAGTATTGTTTGAATATTTATGCTGGCGATGTTGATAGATGACAAAGTGTTTGTTATTGTTCTCTGAAGCTATTAACTGTCTCTATACACTATTAAGTTATGGATACTTTACTCCTCACTTACCTTTTCTTTACCCATACATTCGTACCTGCACACTTATACATTACAGTATTTACTAATAACACTACATAATAACAGCCAATCAATATTGATTGCTTCCTTTAAAACCACTTTATCTCATCTCACAATTGCATGATGGTTTATATAATAACATGGCTGATGATAGCTTTTTGTTTTGTGGAGTACTTATATGAGAACAGTGAAGTAAAACATTGTATCAATATTTCTCCCCATGTGTATTGGTGCTGTTATTGGTAACATTAATGAAAATCTTTTGTCTGAAAGTAAGCAATCAAAACATGTATAGTGAACTTATTAATCTCACTACTCTATTCATCATCAATTTATTATCATTATCTGTGTGTGTCTGTCTGTGTGTGCATGTGCGTGTATACACACATATACATACATATACATACATATATATATATCATCATCATCATCATCATCATCATCATCATCGTTTAACGTCCGCTTTCCATGCTAGCATGGGTTGGACGATTTGACTGAGGACTGGTGCAACCGGATGGCTACACCAGGCTCCAATCTAATTTGGCAGAGTTTCTACAGCTGGATGCCCTTCCTAACGCCAACCACTCAGAGAATGTAGTGGGTGCTTTTACGTGTCACCCACACGAAAACGGCCACGCTCGAAATGGTGTCTTTTATGTGCCACCCGCACAAGAGCCAGTCCAGGGGCACTGGCAACGATCTCGCTCGAAAACCCTACAAGGCCAGTCAGGCGGTACTGGCAACGGTCACGC
>NC_068995.1:33967696-33969104 GCF_001194135.2 Octopus bimaculoides
CACTCTGTCGGGTATGCACACTGACATTGTACATCCAACGGAGCATACTGGCTTCATTCCTTGCGAGCTTACGCATGTCCTCAGCAGTTACAGCCCATGTTTCACTGCCATGTAGCATGGCTGTTCGTACACATGCGTCATACAGTCTGCCTTTTACTCTGAGTGAGAGTCCCTTTGTCGCCAGCAGAGGTAAGAGCTCTCTAAACTTTGCCCAGGCTATTCTTATTCTAGCAGCTACACTTTCAGCGCACCCACCCCCACTACTGACTTGGTCACCCAGATAGCAGAAGCTATCGACTACCTCTAGTTTTTCGATAGAGGTAGTTGATAGCTTCCGCTATCTAGGTGACCAAGTTAGTAACACATATATATAAATGCATACACACACGCACACACACACAATATCATGAGCATAGAGCATGCACATTAAATGAGTTGGACAGTTTGGCTGGATCTGACTGCTCCAAGGACTTCATCATACAACAATGTCTGTTTTGGTTGATGCCCTTCCTAATGCCAACCACTTGATAATATATCCAATAACATTACACTGCTATGAGTTTGTGGATGATTAATGGGTTAGATGGGTGCTGATGAAGGAACAAAACACCCACAAAATATGGTATATATGATCATTACCCATTTTTTCATCTTTGATCTCATTGGTTGCTTACCTCTGATGCCTTGGATACAAAACGTCCTAACAAAATCAGTGCTGGCTATAATTTCTATAGAAAATCTGTAGAGGTGACTTTAACATGTGATTTAAGTGCACTGTTAACACAGTAGCACATGGTTTTGACTTATAAAAATGTTTAGTATACTTTGTAGCATATCATGGTTGCTTAATGAAATACTGTGTGTCTACAAGTTAATAATATTTACCTTACAGTGTGTACTGCGCACTTTTTTGTATGCCACCGACAATTGTGAGGTCATCATCTAGCTCACAAGACTATAAGCCCTGAGGGAATGTTAAATTTAAGATAGAATAAAGAAGATAGAATAAAGACAGTGGACTGACTGAATTGTAAGGGTGATGGACAGTATTTATTTTGATTCTTTATATTCTGAGTTAAAATCTCACTGAAGTCAATTTTCTTTTCATCTTCCTGAGGTCAATAAAATAACAATCAAGTACTAGGGCCAGTTTAATCAGCTAATCCCTACTTTCAAATAGATGGCCTTGTGCCTATGTTAGAAATATTATTATTGTTAGGCATAGGAGTGGCTGTGTGGTAAGTAGCTTGCTTACGAACCACATGGTTCTGGGTTCAGTCCCACTGCGTGGCAACTTGGGCAAGTGTCTTCTACTATAGTCTCGGGCCGACCAAAGCCTTGGGAGTGGATTTGGTAGACGGAAACTGAAAGAAGCCCGTTGTATATATGTATATATATATATATATAT
>NC_068995.1:33969241-33976023 GCF_001194135.2 Octopus bimaculoides
GTGTGTCTGTGTTTGTCTCCCCCAACATCGCTTGACAACCGATGCTGGTGTGTTTACGTCCCCGTAACTTAGCGGTTCGGCAAAAGAACCAATAGAATAAGTACTAGGCTTACAAAAGAATAAGTCCTGGGGTCGATTTGCTCGACTAAAGGCGGTGCTCCAGCATGGCCACAGTCAAATGACTGAAACAAGTAAAAGAGTAAAAAGAGTATTGTTATTTCAAGATTGGCAGAATCATTAGAATGTTCAGAAAAATGCTTTCCATTATTTGTTCTGCTTCTTGACACTGAATTTAAATCCTGTCTAGATCAACCTCACCTTTCATCCCACCAGGGTCAATAAAAGTACTAATGAACTACTGAGATTGATGATATCAACTAACACCCTTCCCTCAAAATTGCTGACTTTCTGCTTAAAGAATTATTATTATTTCATTAATCTCATATTTTACTGCCTATTTTCATTGTCACAAAGTACAGCTCTGTGTGCCATGACTGTAGGCAATCTTTTGTTTTGGTTTTATGGTTTTTCTATTGTATTGAAATAACTCAACATAACCTTCCTCTTCATGACAGTATGATTTTTAACATGACTCAAGTTATGGCACTTGAGCACCAGCATTTAAAAAAAAAAAAGGAAAAACTTTGTGAATGCGTAGAAATATCAGGGTGTTTGAGGGATCCTGACATGATAGGTAACTATTAGATTTTAAATTAAATATCCAATATAATAATATCCAAGGCTATTTTCTGTATGCCTTGGATATATGTATTGCTTTCTGCTTAAATTGAAAAAATATTATTTCAGTAATCTTATATTTTTCTGCTGTTTTCACTGTCACAAAATACAGTTCTGTGTTCTGTGACTACAAGCTCTGTTCTGTTTTGGTTCTATGGTTTTCTATTGTATTGAAGGGATCCAACATATATGTACAGTGCCTAGTAGTGCTATTTTCTGTGTGTCGTGGATATATGTAAGTCTGGTTTTGTATTTGTCTGTGTTTTTATTTTATAGAGATTGTTTCTGTTTTCAGTCCTCTACATTTTGGTCATTTCTATTTCTAGATTTTTATAGAATTTCTCAATTTCATTTTAGAGATATATTACCGTCTGTTGATATGGATACAGTGAGTAGGAGACATTCCTACTTTTGATGGCGTTTGGGAATATCTGATTTATTTTAATCCCTCTGCCTGTGCATGTCAGCAAAATGCTTAGTGGCATTTTGTCCGTCTTTATGTTCTGAGTTCAAATTCTGCCAAGGTTAACTTGCCTTTTATCCTTTTGAGGTCAATAAAATAAGTACCAGTCAAGCACTGGGGTCAATGTAATTGACTTATCTCCTTCCCCCAAATTCTAGGCCTTGTGCCTAAAGCAGAAAGGATTATTATTATTATTATTATTATTATTATTATTATTATTATTATTATTATTATTATTATTATTATTATTATTATTCATTAATTAATTAATTTATTTATTTAATTTTTAGCAAATGTTCAAAGTCCCAAAATTGCAGCAATGAACCAAAACAGACCAAGACCTGGGGAAGATATCCGACCTATTCGTGTAAGTAGTTATTTGAATTGTACACCAATTAATGATATAGAACTGATGTGATTTCTGTCTTTTAAAATGTTCATACAATAAATAAAAAAACGTTTTGAAAATAAATTAATGCTTTTCTAATTCTAAACATCAAGAGAAATAATGAATATTCAAAGTTAAAGATTTATTTTTATATTTAGGTAACTTTGGAATTAAATAATTTAGCAACTATGTTCTTGGGTTTGAGTTAATGTTAATCAGTCACTTAATCTAATATGACCACCAGGACTTTTGTTCCTTTAGTGGAAGGGTCCATTCTGTTACAGGCATTTGGATCGGTCTCTGCACTGAGACTAACTTTCATTCTTCCTCCCTTGATTACGCTTTTGATAAAAAATATGCCACAGCAAATTTAATAACATTAAACAGTGAAAGAGCCTCTACTTGACTTGCCAGACATATAGACCAATGCATCTATCATCTTAGAAATGAAGGACATATTGGATAATGGATCTTAGGTGTGACAATAGAAAAAAATGGTGCTCCTTTGGTGTGTGATCTACAAGGGAGATTACTTGAAGTTACTTTTTTAATTATTTTGTACATATTTAGCATTGTAAATGTATTTTGTTCAAAATTCTTACTATTTTAATAATAAGAAAACCATTTAATAATTAAAATAAGTGGGTAGATCATCCACCAAAGTAAATTTGCTCACATAGAACACAGGGAAAGCATCACTAGTGCAAAGTAAACTAAAAAGTAACCTAAAGTAATCTCCCTTTAAATTGTAGATCACATGGCAAAGTGGCATGTTTCTTTTTCTTAAGAAATGATGTGGATTTAGTGCTGGTGTCTTGTAAAAATGCAACTGCTTTCTGGTTTCTTGTAAAAATGCAACTGTCTTCATCTTGTTGCTGATCGCATTGTAAAAATCTTTAGCCAACATCTTATGGGTTTTTAGAAATTGAAAAGTAAATTAAAAAGTAAACTAAAGTAATCTCTGTTGTAGATCACATACCAAAGGATCACCAAAAAAATGTGCAATGGTCATGACCAGACTGCTTTTGATCATAAGTCTACTTGATGAGGGCTAAAATAGGTGTTACTATGAATTTTTGAAAATATTTAAATGTAATTTATATTGTACTTTTTCTTGGAGAGCATCCAAAAAGAAACATTTTGAAACCTGATTTGTGAAATTTGGGTGAATATTTTAGGAAATATGACAATTTGAATGGTCAGCAAAGTGGTTGCAATCTTGCCCAATTAGCCTAAATGAACAATTAGCTATATTTGTGGTATCACATCTTTGAAACTGAGGTGATAATCACCTTCAAATTACACAAATTAATAGTGACCATGGTATAGCAGTTGCTTGTGTTTTTCATGTTCTTGGAAGGAAAACTTTTTTTTGGCACTTTTTAAATATCTATGTCACAAGCAGTCAATTTCGCATTGTTTTCAGACCTAGTTAAATCCAAAAGTACAAGTCATAGGGACTTGAGTTTAGGTGCATTTGTAGTAGGTATAACACTAAATATAGCACTGAGATTTTAGGACATGACAACATTTCAATAAAATTTGAATGGACTATTAGAAGTGGCTATTAATGGTGGCATTTCGGATCAAGACACCTACATAAGTTGGATTTTTTTCTGTTTTGATTAGGATTTTTCCAATTTTTTTTTATAATGGTCTTGGAAAGGATGGGGGTAAGTTTTTTATGGAAAAAAATTTCAGAAAATTTATTATTTTTTTCTAAAAGTGAAAACTTTCCTCTTCATGACAGTATGATTTTTAACATGACTCAAGTTATGGCACTTGAGCACATTGAACTAGAACAAGAGCTGATGTTCAGCAGTTAAAAAAAGGAAAAACTTTGTGAATGCGTGGAAATATCAGGGTGTTTGAGGGACCCTGACATGATAGGTAACTGTTAGATTTTAATTAAAACTATATGAGAAGAAAGTTCAAATCCAGAACTTTCAAATGATTTATATAACTTTCCTTGAAAAATATTTATTTTGACATGAAAATGATGAAGCAAAAAAAAAAAAAAAAGAGTACTAGATATTATGTCTTTAATACTGTCTTGTAAATGCTCTGGTCACTTAACATGAACAATGTTAGCTTACAACAGAAAATTAGGAGCTAAATGGGGAATCTTTATGCAGTCGCTTGACCTGCCACAAACAGTGACCAAATTTTCCCAGCCATTACTCTACTAGTTGATGAAAGAAGGACACATTGAATGAGGCAGTCCTTCTATGTCTTGAAGGAAGACTGGATAATCTTACTGGATTAGGAATAACTGACTTGGAGCTAAACAACAATAGTAACAAAGCTGAAATTGATGTATGTCATTACTTTGCTTTATAGAGCTTGAAATTTTTAATTGTTTAGGAAAGACAATGTCAAACCTTTGTAATGTATTCTACTCTGAACTACAATATGAAAATAGTTGTCAATACCATCAGTGGATTATAGAATGTTATTCAACTGGTTTATTGTTTTATGATTCATGAAATGTGTTTTCAAAGTTAAAAATTTTATGATTTGTTTGTTCTTATTTCTAGCCAAACGCTCACCCAGGTTTGCGAGCTGCTTCTGAAATGAGAGCTCAGCAACAACAAGCAGGAAGTGGCCGGGGCATGATGGGTATTGTCTTACCTATGTATGCTGTGGGCATTGTTCTATACTTAATATACACCTTGGTCAAGGTAAATATATTAAAACATTTATAATGAATCATTGTTATATTTAGAATGGATCAATATGTATTTGTTTAAAAGTTTTCTATAACTTTGATTGTAGTTGATTTAATGTCAGTTTTATTTATGAACACAAAATCAATTTCCTTTTGATAGGAAAGAAGTATTTAATTAAACTCCTTCAGCTCTTGCAATTATATTAAGAGCCACTACTGGCTGCGTTGTCTTGGCTGCTGGTTAAAGAAGTAAAAGTTTTCATCCTATCTCAGATACTGTATTGTAAAATAGACTTCTCTTGCTGTAGGTTTTTGGGGCACTGCATTACTTATTAGTGTCACATCAATAGTATTGAGTGCAACTCCTGCCAGAGACTTTCAGAGAAAAGAATGATTACACCAGTATTGCCTTGACAACTCATCTGGTTGTCATAGTAACATTTAAATCTGATCAAAACTATATTTAATAATGTTATTTATCACATTGATGATTAGGGACATTCAAACTTAGAAATGTGAAGTACTAAACTTGATGACTTAAAGTAGATAGTCCATCATCTTATGTTAGGTTGATATAAAGCTTTTGTATCCTTGATTTTTACTCAACGTGTTATCATCACTTTTAATATCCATCTTCCATGCAGGCATGGGTTGGACATGGTTTCGCAGGATCTGATGAATCCAAGAACTGTATTGTGTTCCAGTGTTTGCTTTCACCATAGCAGAATTGATACTGGTGCTGGTGCCACATAAAAAAGCACCTAGTACACTCTGTGGAGAGGTTGGCATTAAGAAGGGCATCCAGCTATAGAAGCCATGTCAGAGCAGACATTGGAACCTGGTGTGGCCATTGGCCTTACCAGCTTTGGTCAACCCGCCCATTCCATGCTAGGATGGAAAACAGACATTAAATGATGGTGATGATGATGATGATGCCATTCCTAACACAAACCACTTTACAGAGTGTACTGGGTGCTTTTTTAGTGGTACCAGTACTAGTGAGGTTGCCTTGCAGTTCACAAGGCTAAGATCCTTCTCAGCTGAATGGGGCTACAATAAAGAGAGAGGTGACTTTATGCTAAGGGGATGAGAGGTTAAAGTATGTAAAAAGGGGCCAGAACTAAACATGTTTCTTAATGTAGAGGAACTACATGGCTACTTGTATTTTAGTAGCATGTGTGAGAGTAACCAAAGTGGAGCTGGAAAGATAGATAATATTATTGAGGTGGAACCTCAAGTTATAAGAAGGTGAATAGGAGTGGAATCAGAAGACCAGGGAGTGTAGGTGAGTAGAGGTTGCAAAAGTGTATGAGGAGAGTGAGGGATAGTTGGGGAATGGGTGAAGGGGATGAATATAACGACTGAAGGACAAAGGTAGATGGGTTGTTGATGATGATGATGATACACTGGAGGAAGAATGGAGAAGAAGAGGTGATGATTGTCAAGTTTAGATTGCGTTGATGGGTGGATGACTGAGGAAAATGTTATTTCACATAGCTTCAACCACATTGGTCAAACCAATGAAGGGAAAAGGAAAATAAATTAGCACTTTATTGAAAACTAGATGTGGCTGTTTGGTAAGAAGCTTACTTCCCAACCACATGATTCCGAGTTCAGTCGAACTGCATGGCACCTTGGGCAAATGTCTTCTACAAAGCCTTGGGCTGACCAAAGTCTTGTGAGTGGATTTGGTAGACAGAAACTGAAAGAAGCTTCTCATATATATATAAGTCCTGGGGTTGATTCATCTGACTAAAAACCCTTCAAGGCAGTGCCCCAATATGGCAGCAGTCAAATGGCTAAAGTAAGTAAAAGATAAGACATAGGTGATCTTTAATAGTTGTGCTGAAGTCACCTTCATCCAAGGGAATAGGACACAAAATCAATAAAGATTTCCAACGTTGGCACAAGACTCAAATTTCGTGAGAAAGAGGACATTGGATTAGATTAATTTCAGTATAGCATCGCTACATTTTTATATTAGACTGGGAAGAATGAAAGACAAAGTCAACTCCAGTGGGATTTGAACTCTGAATGTAAATCAAATATCTTAACTCTGAACACACAAGATAATGCCTTTCATACTGAAATTAATTTTGTGGTATTCAATTACACATTTACAACCAGATCTTGTTCCGAGATGAAATATAGATCCCAGATAATGTTAAGCTAGTTGAGATTTGATCACACCATATTCATAAAAGAATATTAGGGCACTATTTATGTGAAAAATTTTTATTATCACAAAAATGCTATTATATATTTTGCAAGGAACTGTCATATATTTATAAAACTTTCAATCATTTTTAATTATCATGTATGTCAGTCAAATCATTGATTTTTTTAAGTCTTGAGAAGATGATTCTACAAACTAATTTTATCTTTTTTTTATTTCTAAAATGATTTTACTTTATTTTATTTCCATTGCTGATGTCTTTAAGAAAAGATTGAATACAGCACAGTAAAATTCACTTCTATAAATCTTATATGTCTTGTTGAGAAAATATTTTGGGTTTTACTTTTTA
>NC_068995.1:33976033-33977278 GCF_001194135.2 Octopus bimaculoides
ACTGAATTCAATTGAATTTCATGGAGAGAAACAAGAAAGCGCAAGGTAATTTTTTTGAATCCACTGGTACTTACTTTATTAACCTTGAAACAAAATGCCAATTCAATTTTAGCAGTAGAATATTCTTATTAGGTAATTTAGCATCCTATTAATAGTTTTAATAATGTAGTAGTAGTAGTAGCAATAATAATAATAATAATATTAATAATAATAATAAAGATAATAATAATGGTTTCAAATTTTGGCACAAGGCTAGCAATTTATGATAATAATAATAATTATAATAATAATGATGATGATGATGATTTCAAATTTTGGCACAAGGCCAGCGGTTTCAAGGGAGAAAGCAAGTTAAATACATCAATTCTAGTGCTCAACTGGTCCTTGTTTTGTCAACCCTGAAAGGATGAAAGGTAAAGTTGATTTTGGCAGAATTTGAACTCAGAATGTAAAGACAGCTGAAATGCTGCTAAGCATTTTGTCCAGTGTGCTAGCGATTTTGCAAACTTGCTGTTTTAGTAGTAGTAGTAGTAGTAGTAGTAGTAGTAGTAGTAGTAGTAGTAATAGTAGTAGTTGTAGTAAAAATACTCATGATGGTCAATCCTGTCGATTTTGTTGTATGAATGTTTGAAGGGGAGGATTTAAAAAAAAGTTTAAAAATTAAAAGAAGCTGCGTCTATTTGCGATGGATGCATGAATGTAATTTGAGTCCAGGTATGGATTTTGCTATGAAGTCACTATGGGGAAACTGATGATTTTGATTTTGCCTGGGATTGGACAAATGTGTCTGTTGATTGCAGGATATAATTCTTTTATTGTCCTGTTTCTTTAACTCAGCTTGTTATGATGCATCATGACACATTTTATGCCATGCAAACTGATCTGGGCAATAACTTTCTCAAGATGTCAGTGACATCTAGCAATCAATAATGATAATAATAATAATAATAGTGCCGCCGAACTGGCTCCTGTGCAGGTAGCATGTAAAATACACCATTTTGAGCGTGGCCGTTGCCAGTACTGCCTGACTGGCCTTCGTGCCGGTGGCACATAAAAGCACCCACTACACTCCCGGAGTGGTTGGTGTTAGGAAGGGCATCCAGCTGTAGAAACTCTGCCAAATCAGATTGGAGCCTGGTGTAGCCATCTGGTTTCACCAGTCCTCAGTCAAATCGTCCAATCCATGCTAGCATGGAAAGCGGACGTTAAATGATGAATAATAATAATAATAATAATAATAATAAT
>NC_068995.1:33978398-33979794 GCF_001194135.2 Octopus bimaculoides
TATCATCATCATCATCATCATCATCATCATTGCCGTTTCCACCCTTATCATTGGCTTTTTTATACTAAAGTTATATAAACACTAGCAGACATCTTTTTTTTTATCTGTTTCAGTCATTAGACTGTGACCATGCTGGGGCACTGCTTTGAAGAACTTTTAGTCAAACAAATTGACTCCAGTACTTTTTTTTTAAAGCTTGGTACTGATTCTATTTTTCAAGCCATTTTCTCTTGGTTTCAGGTTTCAGGTAAAGTGTAGTGTGTGTATTTATTAAGGCGAGGGAAATATACTTTTGGTTTAGCATGTTCTTGTGGGTTCTGATTCCAGGAATGAATCTGTGGTAACCATTGTTACTGATTCCTCAACTCTAGTTTAACTTATGTTTAACATGCTAGGATGTTCCTCTCTCCACTGTCAGTCAAGTTGATTGGTCTCAAAAGCAAAATCAAATTGATGCTTGTAGATAATTCATAATCACTGAATCACTGTATCAAACAGACTATCAGATGTTGTCATACTCCACTGGTCACAGTGCACTTCCTTGCACTGTTGTAGCTTTAAGTGATTCCACGCCATTTTATTGGCTAGGTGGGCAGGCCCATGGCTTTAAGTGACCGAGATCATGACATTCCCTCTAAATGAGATGCCCGTCCATTGTAGGGTAACTTACTTACAGCTGAGTGGATTGGAGCAACATGAAATGAAGTATTTTGCTCAAGAACACAACGCACCACTTGCTCCAGGAATCGAAACCATGATCTTGAGATTATGAGTGTAACACCCAAATCACTAGGGCAACACACCTAGGGCAACACTTTCATAATCATAATATATTAACAAATGAATAAGGCTCTACTATTTAGTTTGGTGAATAAAAACTGATGTTGTGAAGAAACTGTGCACAACCTATATTAATAGTTGATATTTGGATAGAAGGAAGAATTTTGTATTTGTTTTACTTGTTCAGACAGCTGACACCCTTTCACTTGACAGTCATTTCAATCACCCAGTACACCCTGTAAAGTGGTTGGTGTTAGGAAGGGTATCCAGCCATAGAAACCAAACCAAAGCAGACTATGGAACCTGGTGTGGGACCTGGCCTTGCCAGTTTCTGTCAAGCTGTCCAACCCATACCAGCATGGAAAAACAGATGTTTAAACAATGATGGTGATGAGGATGATGAGGATGATATGGTACAAGGGAAATTATTAACAATCAGTGTTCATTAAACATTACAGCAGTTCATTGTTTTTGATGTCTTTGACCCTCTGGCTGATAACTGATGAGGAGTTGGTAACCTTCTGTGTTCATTTTCCGTTTGTTTGTGTATTTATTATATGTTTTTTACCTTATTAATTAATGGAACGCTACGTACCCTTGACTTTTTTACAGTAAG